>NC_042493.1:96712531-96742259 GCF_005508785.2 Acyrthosiphon pisum
TCTAATATTTAAATCTTATGGCCCAAATGGGATATATGAGGTGTAGTACATGTATATAAGTACTAGGGTTAAAAAGAACAGCGCCACAACGATTGATCATATATATATATGTAAGAAATAGTTGAACTGTTCATAATATTAGACCTGTCATATTGGAATCATGTATTACAGAACATTATTGTTCTTTGATATAATAAAAAATTACGTAAGGGTAAATCCTGAAATTGCAAATGTAAAATCGAATATAGACATTAAACTTTTGTGTTCATTCTTGCCAAAGAATTGCAATTATTTGTGGCAAAAAATTGTGCTACTAAATTACGTAATATGAAAAATAATCTTATAATTAGCTCAAAATTCTAATAGAATAACAAATTGTAGGTAATAATACCGTATCGAGTAAATCTAAATTAAAGACTCGGATAACGACTGAATTAATTGTATCAATTAGGAAAAGAAATAAGCTTATTTCAATAGTATGTAAATTCAGTTAATAATCGTCCGAAGAATAATGCAAATTTTTGAATGGGTTTTTACTTTGATATATAATTTTAAATTTCCCCAGTAATTTTCTTCAGCGTAAAGAAAAACTATCTAATAAACCATATTATGTGTTTGGAATTTTTATATTTGCAAATTAGCAAATTTTAATCTTATACTAAGTTTCTTTATTTTGAAAGTAAGCTTTTAACTTAACATGTTAACGAAAACAAATACGAGTAACATTTAACTTAACTTAACTTTATTATTTTAAAATAACTTAAATTAACGAGTTAAAAAAAATTGTTAACTTGCCCAGCCTTCGTAAATAGGTACCGTAAAATTGATATCGTTTTATTTTTCTGGAACCTAACTCCCCCGCATTTCACACTCAAAAAATACAAATTTTGAATCTTAATGGAATTTCCGTATCTATGATTAACAATATTTCGGAAAAAATACATTTTGGTGTTAAGTTCGAGACATTCGTCCTAAGTACACATTGTAGTTAAAACGTCCCTATAACATAAATATTGTAAAGTAGTTATCGTATTATTTTTCTCCAGTCCAAGTTAAATACTTTTGGATATTTCCTTCGAAACAAATGCCCTAAATAATAAATAAACTGCACAACTCAATGACCTGTAAAATCGTAAATACCGAATAGTTGTATTGTGTTTCTGACGCTCAAGTTTTGTTGTAAGTCTTTACGATTAAAATACTCCAGGAAACATGACTTTTTGCGCTCAGTTCGAAAAAGCCAAACTATGAGTGCACATTGTAATTACTATAGCATGGCGTGCACCTCTTAATATACTTTCAGCCTATACAAAATACAAATACAATTATCACTACCTATTCACTAGGTATACCTTAAATTCAAACTAGCAAGGAATTAATAGTAATAATAATTAATAATACCTATGTCCTATATTATATTGATACTAATTTGAAATTATAAGTCCAACGATATCACAAAGTACAAACACTTTTAATAAACTACAAAATGTACACTTTTACAATTTAATCACAACAATTTTAGCATTAGTTATAAATATTATACAAACAACACGTCTTGTAGTAGGTACCTAGATCATTAAACATTTTTAGTTTTGAAAGAGCCTTCAAAAATATTTTTTTGCAGTTTGAAGTAAGTTGATCAAATTTTGGGAAATTTTTTTGATTTACTGGGCCTAAAATAGTATCTACCCACAGTTTATTAAATAATTGTAGATTGTGACAACCAACGATAAAGAAAATGAACGTTGATAGTCAACAAGCTAATGGAGACTGAATGTGTTACAATAAAGTGTAACTTTCAACAAAAAATGCAAATATATGTAAAAAAAAGCACAAACATGAATAAAATGGACTAAAAATACTAAAAATTACTGTTACACAAAAAATTCCCTAAGAATACAAAAAATGCAAAACAAAAATTGTACCATTAAATTTTATATTCCATGAATAAAATTTCTGTAAAGACGAGCCTCGAATGTAAGCATTAGAAAAAAAAGATGCAAGTGCATCAAGTTCTGGGCTCTACTCTTCATACTATTAATTAATTATTTTATCACAATTATTACCATTATTTTAGCAGATGATTTATAATATTTAAATATTGTTAAAAAAAATAAAATCAATGAAAATTAAATGTCTTAATTCATAATATAATCATTTAAAAATAACATTGGGTCATGTTAGATTTTATAGGCTACATTTTAAAAACCTGAAGTAATATAAATTATAGATTTAAACGTCTACAAAAGTAGCTAAATCTTCAAGATTGCCATTTAAAGTTATAAAAAATACGTTTACACAGTTTATTTTTATACAAATTTTTATATCATTTTAAGTACAAATTTGGACGAAATTACATATTAAAATCCTAGGAGTACTATTTTAGTTATTTTGTTGTGATTGTATAATATTATTCGTGGGTACTTGAAACTTCTAAAGTATACTATTATATATCTATGATAGTACCACGGTTTTTTGTTGATGTATAACGCGTTATAAGTACCTAATAGATATTATGATATGATTAATTTGGAATTTATTATAGGTACCTATTATAGGTCAATTTTTTTTAAATACTATAGACTATAATATAATATTATGTCTTATACCTAGACTGACATACCGTCTCCGCTCAGAATCGTTTTTCTTATACAATGATATTATATCATTGAATTCAAATTTAATACCATTCATTTTACAGTGACCCACTTGTAACCTACTGTACATCAGAGCGAAATCCACTTACCCACCTTTTTTGTTTTGGATATTTATATTTTATTTCGTACCTTTCCTATCATATATTTCTATCATACTTTTCTTACAATATCATTAATTTGGATTCTTTATTAGGTGACTAAGAACTAAGGTAATATCTAATAGTATTTGATTCTTGTTATAATAATATTCGAAATCTGTAATTAACTCAGATTAAAAGTATGCATAAGTTAAGCACAAACCTATATTGAGATTGATTATTTATCTAAATATCTTGCAAATAGTTTATTTTAAATAATGATTATTAAAGAATTTCAACTGCTAAATTCATACTTTGCATGCAATACCTACTAATATAGGGAACATACAGTTCAAATTTCAAGTTATAAAAGTTAGTTATAAGAAAAAAATTATTTAGCTCTTGTAGATTAAACCTATATTAATAATTTCAATTAAAAGTATTAATGTATATTTTACTAAACTTTAGAGGACTATAGTTAATAAATTAGAGAACCAAAATTGATGATTCGACTATCAACATTTTCAGAAAAAAAAGCTTTACCAGAATCCATTAAAAAATATAGTAGTTGCAATAAAAATCATCCAATAAAAATACCCGTCTAAAACGTGCTTAATACTATAAGAACAGGGCTATTGTTGTTTGCTATTGAATTATGTGGGGCAATTGATACACTTAATTGCTGTTTGTTTATTTTACTGACAGCAGTTTGAGAGACTGCTTCATTTTTTATATGTAAAATACTGTTGAAAATTATGGCTTTGGGATATAGGTGTGTGGGGCGATTGACACGATTGTTCCATTCTTGTGAAGTAAATTAATATTGTTTTTACTATTTGTTTCCCTTAGATTTCCGTTAAAGTTTGTTTCTTGCTAAGTATTAAGAATATACCTATTGTTGTTTGCTATTGAATTGTGTAGGTCAATGATACACTTGTTTGTTGTCTCAATTCATTTTATTACTGTTTGTTTATTTTACTAACAGTAGTCTGAAAGACTGCTTCATTTTTCATATGTAAAATACAGTTGAAAATTATGGCTTCTGGGTGGTCTGTTGAATTAAATAATGGTTCTTCCTTCACATTCATTATTGTGCTTTGAACTATTTTGATGGAAGCGGCTGGTGTTGTATTTGTGGATTCTCACTTTTCAGCAGTATTTTGTCTCATTTGGACTTTCGTCTCAACATCAGAAACTCATTAATTTATTAATTGCAGTAAAACCTCGCCATGAATGCCACATAAGTGAACTTTGACCATGTCTATGTCGAGGTCAGTAGCTGCTCGTACGTTTAAAGTATCCGGATCGGTTACATCTACTGCTTATTTTAACCTCGGATACAAGCACGTAGAACCCGTGAATTACTTCGGAACTCTTAGTAAGTATAATACAATATAATATCATATAACTATTTTGCATGTCGTACAACAACTATAAGCAGCTGTCTGTGTCAAGACTGGTACCTAATGCAAACTTTTAATGTATCTTTCTATATTGTACCTTTGCTATTATTTGAAATTTGTCAGTCTTATATATTTAATTTTTCGGTATTATATCGTAAGCCAAAACAAGAGCATTATTAGATTTAACACCATTGAAATATTTAAAATTTTAAAACCAACCGTGAGGTCAGCATTTATAATGTTATGTTCAACAAAGGTTTACTATTGAGGTAATCTCCATAATGTATTCATGAACCATTACAATATTCTAGCCAGATACCTATTTTAGTATGATAATATTATAATCAGGGTTTTTGATTTTGCTTGGATCACTAATGCAACTGGTTGCATATATGTTTAAAACTTTTTCTGGTGCTGCATAAACTATTATTACTCTTTATTATAATACTTCATATTATAATGAATTCAAGCCTGATATATAAATTCAATAATATAAAATATTGTATTATGACAATCTTTACGTATAATTATTAATTATTATATAAAAATTAATTAAATTTATAAATATTTTGATATTTATACATATATTGAAATACCTAGAAAAATATTCTGCCTTGGAATATGAAATTAAAACTGAATGTTGTTATAAAAAAAAAGTAAAAACTTAAAAAATGATAATATTTTTTTTTTTTATTTTATTTTATTTATATTTACGGGTCTAGCCCTTTGGAAAAACAAAGTTAGATATATACAGATTTACAATTAAATTCTAGTTATAAGTACTAGATAACAAAAAAAAACATTATAATTATAAAGATATACATAGGTATGGTATAAGCATTAACAGAGGCGAGAAGCGTCAACATTGGCAAGAGACATTAATCTTGTGATAGGTTCATTCGCTAAATAATTAGAGGTGTAAGAAGGAATGTAGAAAGGAGCATTATTTCGAGAAAAACGTTGATACTAAATAGATACTTAATAGATACTTATTTATTTTTTAATAGTGTTATTTTTTTAACAACTAGAAACCATGTAAACATTTTTTTTTTTTAAAACATTAATTTTTAAATAATGAGTGGCTTATGATAAAAGAATCCGTTGGCATTAATAATTTAAGATTGTTTTAATATAAACCCTCCCATTGAAAACTATTATTTTTGTACCTACTGGTAACTGCATATTAACTGATATTAACTCGATATTAACTCGGTAAGAAGAGGTAATCAATCCATACCTCTTAGTTGCCCTTGAATCAATTCACCAATCTCAGTGTTTGTAAATCGTAAATACCAGATCTACTCGTCCAAAATAGGATCCCAAGGTGATACAAATATAATTTATATTATAAAGTATGTAGGTACTGTTCAATTTGTATACCTACATTCGGTGTGTATAGGTACTAGATACCTGTTAACCGATAGTTTATTTTTTTCTTTATTCTTGTATTTTATTAATATAATATGTTGTAATAGTCTACATACCTAGAAAATATGAAAATAGGTACAATGAATTGAAAATATAACACACGATTTATAAAATGTACTTACAACGTGTATGTAAATGATAGATAAATAAAATACATTTCTTTACTTATTTGTATGTTATGGTATGTGGTATGGTACGTAACTATAAAAACGTTGCTTTTTACTCAGTGACATGAAAACCATGAAAGTCACACTACTTAATATTGTCGGTACTATAATTGTAATAGAACTGTAACAGCAGCGTATTCTGTGATTGTGGCTTCTGACACCGTCGGAATGACAGGCACCACCTCCGCCACTGGCGAAACCGAAGAAGAGTAGCGACTAACCGGGTACGCTGTCCACACGAATTTGCACCAAAATATAACACCACACGATGGGATTCATCAATTCATGAATAAGTAATAAGGTAGCAATGTTGGTATTTTTAGTAGTACTATAATGTACGAAATACTGGTCTAAATAATGGTCTTACCGTATCCACGACTCCATACACTATTTACGTATAATAACAAATAAATCAGATAAGTAATAGGTTTGAAATTGTATATTATATATTTATACAAATAAATGTAGATACCGTATATCCGTTTTCGCAGGATGCAGCATAAATGCAGAATATATGGATTATAGGTTTTTATATTATATTAAGTGCCCGGAACTTAATGTATTTGAATATAATATTATAATAGGCATACATATTTTTCCTTTGAAGCTTTTTTTTATAGAAATTCGTCTTAGGTACGTCACGCAGAAATCAATGGTACAAATATCATGATGCATTTCTTCGGCATTTCTTTGTTTAAAGGTAATATTTTTTCATTAATTTTGGTGCATTTAATATATTTTCCTTCTTTTCGTAGGTATATTTGCAATTATTTTGGTTTAAAGTCTGAGTTATAATGACATAATGTTGGCAGTACACATGAAAATGCATTTACAGGAAGTTGAAAAATGTATATAGAATGATTGGTTTCTTATTAAAAAAATAAGGGGTTTGAGCAGTTTATCGAATAACTTTTAAAAGCTGGGCCACTGGATAAATATGGAAAAATAGAAATACATTTTCTGTCGGAGCCAATAAACATACACTTATTTTCTATTAATTGGTAAACATTTTTTTACCTTAGCCTTAGCTTTAGCCTTAGGGTAACTATCTTGACATAATAAATATTAATTTTTATCATTAAAAAATTTAAGATTAACAGATAAGTTATTATAAGTACCTATATATAGAATAGCATTGTTCATTGATAAAATATTTTTTATGACACATTTTTAGTAGTCTTCGTGTTGGATAAAACATTTTAATTTATAAAATTAATCTTAAATACGAATTCAAAATACTCGCTCACAACTTATTTTGAATATAAATACAAAATGTACTTCAAATAAAAGTATTTGAAATATTATTCATTGCTGATTATAATAATAATAAATTATGTACCTTTCACCATGTAGCGGAATTGTTATTCTAGCTTGAGGAGTGGTGTATAGGCAACATAATTCACGTATACGTATTACGCATACATGGAATTCTCGGACCACTGAAAATATAGTGCAAATATAGAACGATTACCCAATTAATTCCAATAAAATATATTGCTAATTAAACTAATTCTTCTCATAGGATATGATAATGAAATAGAAAAAACCTACTTGGTAACTTTATCCACAAACTCTTATGTTTTTTCCTTCCATTTCATTAGGTATAGTATATCATTTTATTTTACTAAATGATACTTCAATAGAATCAAAAATATTATAGTACAATGTATAATAAAAAATTAAAATAAAGAATATCAAAATGGCTGCTTATTGAATAAAACACTAAAATAAAAAGCCATGGTCTACGTCATCATAAAAGCAACTGTAGTTAATATATATATATATATTCATTATACTAGAACTGCAAGCAATTGTAAATATTATAATAGTGTATGGAATAGTTCTATTTTCTGACCTTGAACATTAATAAATACCAATTTTTTAAAACATTTTGTAATAATAATATTATATTAGTTTTCTTTTACAGTTATACATATATTTGAGTATTTCACATCATTATTGTAAATACGTAATTTACTCAATAATTTCAAATCAAATAAATACATTTTTAATAATAATACATTCACCTTATAAAATGTAATACTTGTAAATTGTAATGTTAGTATACATATATTAAATAGGTATTTATAGTGTAGGTCCATCTAAAATGTATACATATCCAGGTCTGTTCGATCGTCTAAAGTATTAAGAGAAAGTTGCAGCCGCATGTGTCTCTCCGTCTTACAAAATATGTACATCATAGTAAAAACTGTTTTGCATGCCAAAGAACCAAGAACGTTAGAGCCATAACTAAGAAACGGAAATTTCACCACATAAAAAGGAGAACTTAGGCTGTGCGATATCGTTTTTATTTTTATGCTATCGGAACTTCAAAAAAAGTTATTAAAGTTTGAAAAACACAAATAATAATGGATTTTGAAACAATAAGAACTTTTTTCGTAAAAGTGATATTAAAAAAATAAAACGATATTGAATAGCCAAAGTTTTCCTTTATATGTGGTGAAAATTTCGTTTCTTAGTTACGACTGTAACCTTCTCGGTTCTTTCCCACACAAAACGTTTTTGCTATGCCATACATGTGTAAGATAGAGACAATACTTATTCGGGTGCAACGTCTTATTAAATAAGAAGGGCTAGAGTGCTTGATTGTTGAAATAGTTAAAGACCTATCAATTAATCGATTAATCTATTAAAACAATCGATAAAAACAAACCATTAATTGATTAAACTATTGATAAATACAATTGATAGAAGTTTAACGGTTTACGTACCTATAGGATATAGCTGTATTATATTTACTGCCAGGTTTATGATTTACTCTGCATTTAAGATTTCTGAAATGCAATGATTTGTCGTTAGATTAATATTTAATAAACTTTTAAAATACTAAAAAGTATATAAGTATAAGTATAGTTTGATGATTGGAATGATGATGGATAACATTTTGTCACTGTCAGTGCCATCCGAGGACAAGGCAAACGGGGCATTTTTCCAGGGCTTCGCGTTGGTACGAAAAATGGTGCCAAAAACTGAAATTGTAATATTCTTTAGATACTAGATAGGTTCATATTTTTTGAGGAAGGGCACTAATTTGTAGTTATGCACTTATGCCACTATAATAGGAAATGCTTTTCAAGAATAAAACTCACAGCATTTGTGTTAAAATAAAATCCTTATCAGTTCTATTTAGTAAATATCATAATCGTTAGTTATAGATTATATGTAATAACAGTTATAATTACTTCTAATAAATTCCAAAGTTGACTGACTTAATATTTTTGATTTAATTAATATAAATGTCCCAAACAAAACGTTGAGATCCATGCTTACATTTTATATTACTACATATAAGCGCATTTATTGTCTTTTTGCAACGGTTTTTTTTTTAAGTTTATTATTAATCAATTCTAAAGCGCTGTTGTAAAATTAATTCATGATGTGTAAAAATGTTGTATTGTTAAGCTAATAAGCTCTTATATATAATATTAAATATATATATAGTATTTACTAATATATTATGCAATGGCCCACAAGTCGTTTAGATTACATAATTATTGTAGAATAAAAATTCGCTCTATAATACATTTATTTGCTAATATTTGTAGATATATACTAGGTACCTATAGCATTAGACCAATTTTTTTTTTTTAATAATTTTTTTAGACGTTTTAAACAATTTGTATAATAAGATACTTAAGCAATTATTAACTATTTGTCTTCCTAAAACGTGTAAACAACAAATATTGATGTAATTTTGAGCTGATAGAATTCGCCCCTTTGACCCCACCACTCCGGATACGAGCTTCCCTCAAATTTGAGCTTCCTCGCATAATCTGATTAATTATTTTCTATTTCCCTCTTTGTTGCATACCTATCGAAGATTCATGATATGGGCAGAGGAAACGCCACGATGTTCCGAATTGCAGACTGCAGTTAGTGGAACGATTCCTGTCACGGCTTGGCTGATCTACTACAATCAAACCTACAGATGACGTTACCCAATTCCTCTATGGTACTGCAATTTAACAGAATCAGATTGGTATCTAACCAATTACAAGCAGCGCGCTGGACATCGAACGGCAATGCCAATAAATATTAATATTACAAACCATTTTTCTGAACCTAAATACTTCTGGCAGCTGGGTTGATAAGTTATAGCCTATAGATATTAACCTAAATAATCATTTCCTGATTACAATTATTATACCTAATAAAAAATCTTCGAAAAATAAACCAATTGTGTAATTTGTTTATATTTTAGTACCTAATCAGTATAGGTACCTAAACTAACGAAATTCTTTTAATTCTCTGTAAAAGAAGTGAACATACTATTTTTCTTTTCATTATGATTATTATTCTAGAACAAAGTATTTAATATTGGTAACGGCAAAAACGTAATAAAGAAATAATATTTATGTAATGTATTTGAAGCTTAACAAAATAAGTGTTGTCAGTTTTTCTAATTTTCCGGAAGTCAATACAATTTGAAAATTATATTTTAATTTTACCTAACCTACAGATTTATGCTTATTTAGGGGTGGGGGTTGAAAGGTGTAGGTATTATATAAGCGAAAACGTGATTACAGGGAAAAATATCATATTGTACACTAAAAAAAGTTCAAATCACAGTTCTGCTAAAAATCCTAATACAAGCTTTTCAGCTTATATAAACCTAAACGACAAATTGTCAGTATCCAGGGTATTATATTACATGTCCATCATGGTGATCACGGCTGTAGCAACCCAAAATCCATAAAATATGTTTATGGATCTTGGTAGCAACCGTGCACGTAATATAAATTGCGCGCATGCGCATTTGCCCCAATTCCCCTTAGTTTTGTTGGCTTAATGGTTTCAAATATTTTTATTGCTTGGGCAGAAAGGCAATCATATAATAAAAGCTATCTGGTATTGTTCTATGATCATAATACATATTCTGTATCTGTAGTCTGTGTTATGGTCTGTGTTAAGGTTGTGTATCAGTGTTGACATATTCGTTTTGATAACGTTACGTGTCGTCACGGTATCGTTCACGGTCTTAGATTATTAATCGTTGCTGCGATAATATTATTATAATATTATCGCAGCATACTATAATAGCATTATCATCTGTTATCATTGACCATTGTGTGTATTTTCTAACCGTCGATGAGTCGGCGAGTTGTTCAAGTATTTTCTAAAGTCAATTTTTCAGGTTTTCCATTATGTAATATGTTCAATTTTTAAAGTGACAGTCAGTTTCATTGAATGTTCATGTTTTTCTATGTTTTGTGTTGTGTTACTCTGGCACACTCGTAAAAGCTGAAAAATAATTTTTTTATATATTAAATATATTAGGTATTTTATATATTCTGCACCAGTCTTTATTATAATCATTCAGAAATACAGAAATATTTATTATCTATTCACATAAACCTCGTGGATTGAGTAAAGATTTTGTTTATCAATTTGTGAATACAATTCATGCATCAATCCCGGTTGCAGCCAATTGTTGTATAACCACATTTTTGTCCAGTGTATTGTGATTTGGTTGTATGGTATACTATTGTATTTGTATGACACAACTATTGTGATGCCCTAGGTACTAATATTGTATTTTCCCAGTTCTAGAGTGGTCGCATTTTACCTGCAGTCATTTGTGATGAAACGTGGTTGTGTGAATTTGTGTATCTGGTCATCGCTGCAGCTGATTATTTTTGTGTTTTATTCGTCAATAGGGGCCAGACCATAGGCCTCATATACACATACTCACCCTGTTATTTTTATTGACAAGACATATGTTGGTGTATATTGTAAAACCATCCTGTCTTGTATATGCACCAGGTAAAGGGCTGATGAGCCATCTCATATTATCATTATTAAGCATATTATATCATATTGTGATTTTACCCACCACAAGCATTTATCTTCATAATTATACAACAACTATTACAATTGTCTGTTTTATTGTTCATCTGATTAGAACACCGCTATCGCTTATTTTATAATATAATATAAAATAATTTAGTAATGTTGCAGTGATTTTGTTAGTAATATTATTTTGCAGAAAAGTAAACAGAAGTAGCATAAAAAGTACTGAATCTAGATTTATATAAAAAAAATTTTTGATATCTGTGGAATGATAAGCACCAAATTCAATTAATTAATAGATGGATTGTGCATACTATATACCTACTTAATTTTATTTGTATAGCAGTTAATAGTTAGATACAGATAAACATTATTTCCTAGTTTATGTCTTAAAGGTCATTAGGTAAAATGGTATTTTTTTGTGATTCAGTTTCACTTAGTCAATTAGGTACATCTCAAAATAAAGAAGCCTATTTTATTATTTTGGTTATAGGTACTATTAATGTATTTAATACTAAAATTAAAATAAATAAATATATACAGTACTGTTCAATATTTAAGATGATTTATGGTACCAAACAGGTGGTTCATTTAAGTATTGTTCGTAATACGCACAATATAACGTATCATTAAGAGGACATGATACCTGCATGTATTGTTTCCGTCTTACAAGTGTGTAACATACCAATTTGTACACTCAGCAGAACAAGTGTAGCTCTGTTAGTATAAAAATTAGAGGGAATTGACCTCTTATATAATCTTAATTGTAAATTATTATCTAGTTGTTAAATATTGTTAATTATTGTTAGTCATCAACCTCATGGGCTTTTTATAATATTTTAATTTTAAAGTGAGTTATGAGTATTTTAAAATAAATTGTAAATTGTTTGTACATCTTAAAAGACTCGTTACTCACTACAAAGTTAAAATATAATAAAAAGCTCATTAGGTTGCCTAGAAAATAATCTTATCATTTGATTTTATAAGAGGTCAATTCACTCTAATTTTAAATCAACTGAGCTACACTTGTTCGGCTGAGCGTAAAATTTGATATCGTACGCACTTGTATGACGGAGACCACACATGCGGGTATCACAGGCTCTTAACCTACATAAAATACACGTTTGAATACAGATATGTTTTAAGTTTGTAAAAGCTAACTTTTCCTGAACATTTTTTAATCTTGTATTAAACCTAACCATTTTCGTTTAACTTTTAGTATTTAAGTAGTTAGGTCAGTATGTTAGTAAAACATTAAGAACTCATCAATTTAACAGATTATTGTGTAGATAACAGTGTTTACAATGTAAAAACAATATTGTTGTTAATGAAATTCTACTATATATTTGTTTACTTTTTGGTATAATTGTGAAAAAGGTACCTTGATAGGCAAGTATTATTATATGTATGTATAAACAATAAATAATATGTTTGGCAAGGCTGGGCAAGTTAACTATTTTTTTTAACTCGTTAAGTTAAGTTAATTTGGAAAAATGTAAGTTAAGTTTAAAGTTAAAAGTTACTTTCCTTTTTTATTTAACTTGTTAAAGTTATAAGTTAGTTGGAAAAAATAAGTAACTTAACTTAGTTAAAAATAATTTACTTTTTTTTTTCATATAAAACTTATAATTACGCCATTTACACCTCATGTTAAAGATCTACAAATAACATAATATTATAATGTAGGTCTTTATATCTTAAAAAAATGTATTTTGTTGTAAGTACTTATATATTATGAAATCCAACAAAATAATTAAATTATTTGTATATTTTATTTTTTAACTTTTAAATTTTACTTTGTTATTACCAACTATGAACTAAATATTAATAATCAAATTAATTATAAAAGTATATAATTTAACGTGATTATAAAATGAATTAACGAGTTAAGTTATAAGTTACTTTAAAAAAAAAAAGTAATTCGTTAAGATAAAAGTTACTTCTTAAAAAAAAAGTAACTCGTTAAGTAACTTAGTTAAAAGTAGCTTAACTTTTTAACTTAACTTTAACTTTTTAACTCGTTAATGCCCAGCCTTGATGTTTGGTATTACAGATATTATTGTAGCTCGTGGTTCAACTCTTTAATAAAGTCCTTAGAAATGTTATAATATTTTTTGAAACAAATAAAAATTACTTAAAAAGTACAAAATTAGGATATACTTACTCATTATAATATTGTCATTAAGAGGATGCCACATCTGCATGTGTTGTCTCCATTTTAAAAAGTACAACGTTGCAAATTTATACTCATAATAATAAATTTTACTCTGTAAATTCTAAAATTAGAGTGAATTGACTTGTTTTACAATTTAAAGGTAAGATTATTATCTAGGGTATCTCTGAGGCTTTTATTGATATTTTTATTAAGAAGCAGTTATAACCATTTTAAAAATGTACTAGAGCCTAATCATACCTTTAAACTGTAAGGCAGGTCAATTCACTCTAATTTTAGAATTTACAGAGTAAAATGCATTATTATGACCTTAAAATTTGCAAGGGGTACGTTTGTAAGACGAAAACAACTCATGTGGGTGTGGCGTTTTGGTAATGAAAATTTTATAGTGAGTAGGTATATCCTAATTGTGTGCTATTCGTTTTTTTAAGTCATGCCCTTGGTTCTTCCTATTATGGACCCATATAGATTAATTTGAATATAATAAAATAGATATTTGATTTTGAGGCAGTTATAGATTTAATTTTATCATATCATTTATAAAGGTATCCTATTATTTTTCTTAAAATTATTTGTTATTTATATACAACTTAAATTATAATTTAGATAAAAACTAGAAAAAACCCTCTGTAGGTTATAAGTGTATAGGAAGTGTTAAATTTTAATTCTAAGATAAATTATTGAATGTTAATGAAAAACGAATCAGAGCAGAGACAGTATGTCAGCCTCTATTTCTAAAGATTTTTATTATTAATTTATTATAGGTACCTACTTCAGTGGAACCTCGGCATCTCAAAGTCTTAAGGTATTTTACATACCAAAACTTTGATTTACTGGGGTGATTTAAAATAATATAGGAATGATCGGGACTGAAAAAAATATTAGATATACAAAAACTTTGAGATACCGAGGTTCCACTGTATTTAATAAATACCATAGGTCAAACTAAATAATGGAAAAAAAATATTTCAGATATAATACAAAAAAATAAAAATAGCCAAATATTTAAAATATCTATCAATAAGAGCCAACATATTTTTAAAATTATTTTATGTCTTAAAAAGATTAATATAATTATTATTAATATATTTGGTAAAAATTTAAAACATTTAACGTTAAATGTTTTTGAATTACTACAAACAAAACATTTATCTTGATGTACCTGGTGTTCTGTAAATATTACTTCTTTTAGATTTTTGATTATTTTGAACAGTATTAGGAAAAGTGGCACAATAATTATTAATATTGAAGTTAAAGCATTATTATTTATTACTAAAGGTGACGTCAGACATAATAAATTTCATTCTTAAACCGCCAATACATCGATTTGCTCTAGGTCGTTAACTGTTAATAGGTTTATTTTAAAATTCAACCTTGAGCCTTCAGATAAAAAACTTTTTTAACAAATACTTAAAATATTTGTCAACTATCTTTAAATTTTAAAATCTTAAGGATAAATTTTAAGCTTTATCTAGTATTATAAATTATTATACCTACAATCTAAATATATTAATTATTTCTTCCCTAATTATTTATATCATATATATATTTTTCTTTTTTTGATTTAAACATTTTATTTAGGCATATAATAGGTATACTATTTTGGCAAGAGTACCAATAATTTATTTCAAATATAATTTATTTATTAATATCTGTCTTCATTTGGTTGTTCTGGAAAAACCTAACCTGAAAATATAAATTAATGTTTTACTTATTTCAATGTTTTCTGTGGTATTTGAAGTCATTTAAAATAAAAAAATGAAAATTGTCTAATATACAATAATCTAAAATCTAACCAAAATATTACTTGTAGAGAATTTTTTTAAACTATTGTATGTTTTATGGGTTCTAAACTATTACACCAAGCAACCATCTAAAATATTTTTTCTATCAAAAGAATCTTATAGTTATAAACTACCAATATACTTTTTACCCATTATTATGTGCTATACAAATAGCACATAATAAGGTAATAAACTATAACAATAGTGTAAATAGTCATAACACTCATTAAATTTGTCACTAAATTGTATAATTTACAAGAATCGAGTGATTCTAAAATCTAACATTCAATTTTTATTCCTAATAAAACTATAATCTAATGGACAGTGCTTAGATAGAGAAATCACCAGACGGTATTGTTGAGAGAGAAGTTTTGGGCCATTACAACTTACAGTATGCCAAAAAATGTTTTTTCTCTCTTATATGCTCATATGTAATATTTTCTGTCTCAGTTATGTCGCCTGGATTAACTAAGGTCAGGGCGGTATAGGAAGAGCTGTCCATAAGTCTATGCAAAAGGGTGGTTACACTGCAGTATAATAATATACGAGAACAGAACATGAAAATACAGAAGTCTTATCACAAATATATTGATGTACAATAATTATTATCATTGACTTAGGTATTAATATAATTTCTTTATAGGTCTATGATAATTATATTTATATCACAGAAATAGATGGTAAACATAGACTTTATAATATATTTTATACCAAGGTGGATTGATAAGGTGTAAAATCGTTCAATCTTCCCCCTAAGATAAAGTAATCAAAAATCATACTCTAGTTAAATACGCCGCTGGGTTTACTGCCTGCTCGCTAGAGTAGTGGTGGCCAAACTATGGTCCGCGGGCCAACTCCGGCCATCATTTAATATCTGGCCCGCGAAAGAAATATTTTACATTTACGTAAAAAAAAAAAGTCGTTAAACATGAAATTATATACCTTTACCTAAAATTCTGATGACTTAAAAGTAAAAAAAATTTTTATGGCCTGCGGTAATAAATTTTTTTTTATGTCCCGAGGTAAAAAAAGTTTGGCCTCCACTGCGCTAGAGTATGAAAAATGTTAGTATTTGTATGGATCTAAATGGTAATTTAATTTCAATTGTTGAAGTTTTCAACTTTTTTTGTAAAAATGCTTTATAATATTTTGATATACCTATCAAATATGAATTATAGTATATTTATTAATACATACTTAATATTATATAAGTTAATAATAATGTAACAGAATTAGTTTAGATATTCATAAATAATATAATAGGAGCTCAGCTCACATACAAAATCAATTTTATTCAAATAATTCCTATAAGTCCTTGGAATTTTTTTATTCCAAACATCAATCTTATTTTAAAATTTTGATTTAGTCAACCTTAGTTTCACAATGTTAAAGAATTTTGTTGTTCATAAAAATTAATTTGTTCAATTGTATCCATTTGGATAAATATATTGAAATACCACTTTCTAATTCTGGTATTTAAAAGAGGTATTTTAAATACCTATTCTCTTTTACATACTTATATTTGAAAATCAAAATTATGTAAAATTTGCAATTATTTTTTTTTTGTATGATAAGTTTCCAAATTGATTGGTTCTAGTCAAAGTAGTATACATTCTAAATATTATAAATAAGTTTAAACAAATATTTATGAGGGGATTGTTCACAAGATGTTCAAAATCTACATTCAACTCTAAAGTTTTGAATTTTTTCTTACTTTTGGTAATGGTGCTAAAGTAAGAAATTGATTTGTAAAGTATAGAGTCAAATTGAAAAATATACTGGGCAGTAGAAATTACAATCTGGACTCATTAATGATGAAAACATAGGTATAGAAGTTTTGATGTGATTTGATGTGTGAAAAAAGTTCATCGTATAAGTTTGTGGTAGATCTGCCAAAAAATCCTATGCACTTTTCAAACTAGATTGCTTACTAGTGATAACGATTGACGCCATTGTTGGTGTTTGTCTCTGTAGTGATAACTAATTTATCATTTGGCGGGTATTTCAAATAAAATCATACATATTACATATAAAATAATATACAATGAAAATAAATTATACATGAAAATTATTAGTTAAAATTAAATCTAAATATGCTTATATGAAAAAATAAGATTTTTATAATTATTAATTATTAATATTAAGTTATGTCCGTGCGGTTGGTCCACGATGGGGCGTCGCCGTTCGGCACATTCAAGGTTGGCTTCGTACAGACTTCGGTGGCAGATTTCGATTCGACCGCTGTGCTGAGCACAACTATTTGTTGCGTTTTCAGCACCTCGCTCTCACGGCTCAGTTTTACAGATTGAAACAATTGTTGTCGTTTTATGTGCAGTCGTTTCCAGTCGTGGATATCTGATAATAGTTCATCTCGGTTAGACTGTACAGTGTACACGTCCCGACACCCAGTCTGCCTGCTGTCGAGACCATAGATCCTCAAGAACATATTCTCATGTTTCTGTGAAGGATAAATTGAGCGTGCGACATAATCCAATCTTTGCGTCAAAGTAATCAATCTTAGGCTAGTGATTGGGTACGTGATTCAAAATCTCACCATAGATCAGCACGATCATCGACCGAACATTTGTTGAAATTTTATTGACGACGCGATCATTTCGTGAACCCTTCGTGAAATTTGGTTGTATATTCCTTGGAAAAGAAAACATATTTTATCGTTTTTTCCAATGACCACCAGTAAAATTACGCGGCGGATAAACTGCTGACATATTAACTAAATAGTAATATTATGGATGCAAGTATGCAACAAGCGTCGCGTACCACGATCACGTAAAAACAGGTGTTTGGAGGAGGCAGACAAGACGATCCAGGCCATGGCCCAGTATCGCACCGGTCATAGTAGCTAGTTGCTAATAATTAATATTTACATTTAATAGAAATTAATAACTTTTGATAATAGGTATTAATTTTATTATCGTATAATAATAATTAAAAGTTGAATACTTTTATAATAATATCATGGTTTAAGTAACCCTGTTCCACTGTACGTGATATTGGTAGGGAGAGAAACAGCTGTTGCTTCATGTGCATACTTATTATTGGTTATGCCAGATAAGCCGGTGTTTTTGTTTATCCATTGTAAACGCAAAATAATTCTAAGTTGTTTACTGTTTAATACTATAATTATTAATTTAAGTAAATTAATTGAATTATTTGTGCATCCAATCTCGGTCTTCTATGGTATACCATAACATATTAAAATTTGTACATGTTTTTATTCATTTTTATTTATATACATAATGAATGGTACGATTCTATTTATTTAATATACTGTACAACAATTAATCTATTTAATTGGACAAAATATTAATGTGGTGCATTTTATTATTATAAAATATCAAAAATTCTTCTCTTTAGAAAGTCTAACCGATCGTCGTTACTCAGCAAATTTATCCTTCCTGTCTAATCTCCTTTCCTCTAGAATTGACTGGTCAGAACTACTATCTCGTACTTCTTTCAATGTCCCCTACCGTCATACATGCTCTTTTGTTCCATTCCATATTCCAATCTCATCCTTAACTACTATCTCAACTTTCAAATCATTCACTTTGTGCTCATCGCCAATAACGACCCCTCTTTTTCAATTTAATATTTGAGCCAAGTTTCCTTGTTGCATTTTACTTGTATTTGCTTTTAACTATTTTAATTTACTATTATTACATAAATTCTAATACATTTAGCTATTATTATATTATTACTTATTATTAAGTCATTGTAAATATCTTTATATACTTCATATTGTTTTGGGTGCCGGTCTGTATAATGAAAAAAAACAAAAAAAATAAATATTTTTATAATAGTTAAATTGTATTAATATTTTATGTATGATAATTGTTTTTGTTTAATTCTGCTTACTTCTGATAACTTGACAAATATTTGTCAAAGTACAATTATGTAATATTTTCAAATATCTTATTTCTATTTCACATTTTGAACATAAAATACAAATTGCTATAATATCATAATCAATAAATCTTTAATTGTATATATTTTTTTTTCAGACCCTAATCAGTATCCCTAGGGGTCAACATCCAAAATCCAGGATATAGAATTAGTGATCCACATAAAATCAGTGATATGAAAAATAATCATATGACTAATATGGCCCACAGTAAGTAAAATATAATATGTTTAAACAATCTAAAGTAGTATAGTTGAATTTTAATTTAATAATTATTTTAGGTCAAATTCAAATGGTGCCTCCACATATTTATCAAAGACAGCAAGCTGTGAGTATGTTTATGCAACTAAATATATAGTACTTATATAAAAATTGTACTAAATAATAAATATATTGTACTATTTTATTACCAAATTGACAGTTTCTATAAACTAAAATTGTTTATTATAATCATAAAAAATGTCTACACAATTGTATATTGGTAGTTAATGAACTATGTTAAATTGCAGAAAGTAAATTAATATCCTAAAACAGTTATACGCATGTGTGTTGTGTATAGTGTATACTCATTTATATAATCAAATATATGTTACTTATGAGGAAGTGTCACACCCACATGTGTTGTCCTTGTCTTACAAATTTACAATATAAAAAATTTGTATTCAGTGAACCAACTATATGTTGTTTGCTTTAATATTATAATAAACTTATCATATTACTGAATGGTAAGAACACTATCTGTGTCTGTGTGTAAATCCAGTTTTAGATTCTAAGCAGAGTTATAAATGTATTAGTTTTGCGATTATGTGATGAATTTTCGTAATAGATTTGCAGTATAAATCCCTGAAAATTAATATAAGTATTTTTAAAATTTCATAACGTACAGTAAATAATAATTACATAGGCACATAAAGATATTAAAGTTAAAAATTAAAACTTTTTTACTGCTAAAAAAGATGATGACAGACACAAATAAAACACACGGTGGTTAAATCAATACATTCAATCCGACGCTCAGAATCTAAAACTGGTTCAACTGAATCAAAATTAACTGTTGTATGTTCTAAGACACAGAAAAAACATGTACATGTCTTTTAATCATTAATAAAAAGTTATTTTGATATATAACATTTAGTTATTTAAATATTAAAGTGCATGGAATAATACAAGTTTTTGAATTAAAAATATATTTAAATTTTACTGACAGAAAGTAGCAGAAGAGTATTTTTTCTTTATTGTTCAATTAACATAATGGTGAATATGGGATATCCCTCAATGGGGTCCATGACTACTATCTACTGAAGCGCTATTAAAGCCGTTTCATTGCGACCCATTTTAGAAATATTTTTTACTGTTATTGTTTTCTATAGTAATACTTAAAATTAAAATAGGAAATAGAAAAAATTCCGATGTGAATATATAATAATTCGTTTGTGATGAAAAAATTCAGTAAGTTAATAAGTTTAAGATACATCTGTACTTTCCAAATAAATTATGTAGGTAATATAGGAAACAGCAAATATATTCTAGTATTATAATAGTTATAAATAACAAATAACATATAATTTTAGTTATTATAAATTAGGTATATAAACAGAAAAAAAATATTTCATTATAATAATGACTGGCCTTTAAACTGTAATATTATAACAGTAACATATATATTTACATCATTTTAATTATTGCCATATTGTATAAACAGAAAAAATATTATTTAATAATAATAATTACTACTTAAGAGGACGCCACACCTGCATGTGTTGTCTCCATCCTACAAATATAAAACATTGCAAAAACTAGACTGTTAAGAACCACTCAAGCTGTAGTCCAAGCTAAGCAACCAAATTTTTGCACTATTAAAAGGAGAAGATTTAATGCGCAGTCATTTTTTTTTTTCAATAACAGAACTAAACCAAAACAACATTGCACAGTAAATCTTCTACTCTTTAGTCTTTATAGAGTGAACATTTGGTTACTCAGATTGGACTACAGTCTGAGCGGTTCTTACCAACGTAAAACAGTTTTTGTAATGTTTTACATTTGTAAGACAGAAACAACACATGCGGGTGTAGCGTCCTCTTAAAACACAACATAACAATTATTAATTAAAATTTTTCTGAAATGACATAAATACAATTTATAACAAATTAAAGTACTTAATGATCGTCAGCAATAAAATAAGTAAAATTTGGTAAACAATTGTAAAGTTTGTTCTCATGTAGCATTTTACCGTAAGTATCATACTACGCCAGCGAAGTAGCGGTATATAGCATACTACACAAGTATAATATGTATTATAATGTCTAACTTTTTCTAAACTAATTTTTGTCATATATATTAATGCTTGGTTTTTGTGCTCAGGTACCCCATCATATAAGGCCAAATGCACCACTTAATATACCAAATGATGGACCCTTCCAGTATCAGGTAATTTTTAGTACAAATTACTAATTTGATAAAAAATGTTTATTTATTATCTTAGATTTTTCTTCTATTTACTGAAATTTTTAGGCTTACACAGTCTTTTATGTTCCACAATTCGATAAATCCTTTCTAGTTTGTATGAAATGTTATGTCATTTAATTTTTATTATCTTATGATAAAGTCGGTTTTACTAAATATGTATTAAAATTGTTTTATAATTTATAATATTCATTACATAAACTAAAATGTCTTACATATATTGGAAAATAATAAATCCACTTAAATTATTTACAGTGTTAAATTTGATTGTAAGTCTCAAATTTTAGTTTGAAGGCATAAGTATTTTGGGGTACTAATAAACATTTTTTATGTTTTTTGTTCAAGGACAAATTAAGTTCAATATTTTTTAAACAAATATGGTAATGAATTTATGATAATAATAACATCAACATTTTGTGTTATTTAATGTTTAATATTTTATTGCAATTAATGTTATTCCCTAGCTTTATAGCTATTAATATTTTAAATGATTTTACTTAACTTTTGTTTTATTAATATTTAATACTGATAGTTTATAATACTAGAATACATTTTAAAAAGTATTATTTCTGTAGTTGTGTTTTAATCTAAATTTGTACTTATCTTCTTATTGGAATTAAATAATATACAATATTAATCCCTAATAAATTTTTTGTCCCGAATTATGTTCAAGCAAAACTTCAGTTAGAATTATTAACTTAATAATTATGATGACTCAAAATTCGGTTGAATGAAAATGTTATTAATGTTGAGACATTATTTTTATAGGTGTATTTGCCTAACAATGTGGCTTACCAAGGAACCGCTACCCATCAGGCTTATTACCCATTTAGTCAACAGCTGGTATTTATTTTCTAGTATAAATTGTATAACATTGAATTATTTGGCACATAATATTTTTATTATATATTTCATTAGAATCGGCTAATATTATTAATAAATACAATCTGTTTGCTTATTGCTTATATATATATTCAATAAAAGTTTTCAATTTTAAATTCATGAAGCACTCATATCCCAAGGCTGGGTATTAACGAGTTAATAAGTTAGAAGTTAAGTTAAAAGTTGATTTAATTTTAACCTATTAACTTTACTTGTTTGTTCGTTATTCTAATTAACTAAATTTTAACTTAACTCATTTGCTTCTACGTTACCATTAAAACAACTCATATTTTTTTCACCCCAATTTAGTTAATTTTGAATTTTCGTATTATCCAGAAAATTATTTTGTTTATTACGGGTTTTCGGTTTATAATAATAATTATTATAAGTTCTTAGAATATAGAAAATATTATCAGGAAAAAAATAAGATATAATATCTATTTACAAATAACTTTGTATTTATATTTAAAAATAAAAACTAATATACATATTGTACAGTGTTTGGAAAGTTCCTTTAAAAAATAAATTAGTTCACGTTCATCTTGTTAAAAAGAAACTAAATCGATTCTCGTTCCTGGCTTTAATAAAGGAACTAGTTTCTAACCTCATTCATAAATAAAGAACATTTTTTGTTCATCAATAATTTAAAAATTGTTTTAATGTAATTTGTAGTTACTGGGTAGTGATAAGTTGTTTAATTTTGTAGTTATTTTCTTTTTAAAATTATTTATTTGTTTATTTTATGACTGATAAGACCATCGTGACTGACTTGGCATTTTGTAAACATTGTCAATATTATTGTATATATGTTTAATATAAAAGCTGATTATACGTGTACAACTTATTAATTGAAGTTAAGTTAAGTTACTTGTATTTGTCAACATAATTTTAAACTTAATTGATGTATTTAAAATTTCTATAGACTTCATTTTTAATTCAACTAAAAAAGAAATTAACTTAACTGAGTTAAAAATATCATTAATTGCCCAGCCTTGCAATTTCCTTTGTTTAATTTTTTTTTTTTTTTATCTGTCTATGGCATCTGTATTTAAACGATTAAAGGTCTTTATAAAAACAATACATTGTGGGTAAGTACATTTAATTTTAAAGTAATAATATAACAATAATAATAATTACTTAAATATATATTATATATAAACATGTTTGGGGTTGTATCTACAATGAAGTAGTATAATTTCCTTAGCCTAAGTCATTTATAGTAAGTTGTATGACTTTAGGTGTTTGAAGCGCCTAATGTCTTGCGAGTTGTCAAGAAGTTGTTCAGCAGTTGCATTGGGATGCAGCTCAAGTTTTTTCACGTGTTTGTTGGCAAATTTCTTTATTTTTCTCCTGGATGGATGATAATTAAAATCTCGATGGGTGATTTTATTCCTGTCGAACCGGTATGCTGCAGCAATGGTACAAAGGGCAATTTTCTGACAGCATTGAATGACTTCAGTGTTGGATTTTCTAGCACAACCCCACAGTTGTATGCCATAAGTCTAAATCGATTGGATAATAGTTACATATAGAAGTTATTTGTTTGTCAGGTCTAGCGAGGAATGTCTTCCAGCTAGCTAGTACAGCTTGCGCATTTTTTCTAATATTTGCATTTTTTTTCTAGTGGACATGATGCTCCCAATCAAGGTGCATACTCAAGTATTTAGCTAAATCTTTTTTGGGATTGTTATATGATTCAGCACCACTTGGAAATTTTCAGTTTTACGTAGTGTGTAGTTTACGTGCATTGATTTATCACTATTGATCTTGATTTTCCATCTCCTTGTCCAGTTAGAGATGTGGTTGATAATGATCTGTACATTTTCAGTTCATAGGTGGTATATGGATATGAGATCTTTTGATGCATCTTTTAGCTTTCCACAATGAGTAATCATTATCATCCGTTGCAGATAAGCCACTCAGTTACAATTTGAATGTTTCGTTCTTCATTTCATTGATTTTGTCACGTAAAATTCTTCTCACCTTACATTTTTGTTGAACAAGTTCTCTAATTTCAAAGTGTTAAGTGATCATAATATCCTGCGATGAATAAAATCAACAGTGATATTGGTGCTATCGCTTTTGCTGCTTCAGCGATACCATTAGTTATTTTTGCACTACCAATTCAATGTCTGATGATGTTTTTAACTTCACTGAAAGAGTGATGCTTCCTTAGAGAGAACTTCTAAAAAGATCCCAATCTGTTATTTTGTTGGTAAGAAAGATATTTTGTTCTTTCATTATTATGTTTGAGCTTAGTGAAAGTAACACAGGAATATGGTCAGACAATAGTTCTCTTGGTCCCTTAGCTTTAATGTAATTAGAGGAAATATTTTTGATTACGAAAAAGTATAATAAGTCAGGTGTCTTATTTGGGTCAGTTGGCCAGTAAGTTGATCTTCTTGTAATTAACTTCAGCGTCGATACTTGATAGTATTGACTGGTTTTAATAGAGCACGTCCTTTCTGAGTGATAGAGTCTTGATCCCCATATGAGTGTGTTATGCGTTGAAAAAAAATCAATGAACTTAATTTTGTCTGCACCTTTTATTTTAATTATTGATTTATTTATATTTTATCAAATGTTTGTTTTAATAATAAAATATTATTTTATTTTATTTTAGGCTTCACAGGCAGCCGTGTTAATGCCATATGTAAACTACCCTACCGATCAACGAGGTAGTTACAATTTAGTTATTCTATTTTTAATTAAATAATTTCTTATTTTGATAATTATTACTTATTTATATTAAAATAGTGTTTTATGTTGCTTACATTTTATTTTTATTTAATCAAATGTTTTGATCTTTTTTTTTTATTAGTTGCATGAAGTAATATAAGTAGGAAATTTGCAAGAAAAAAATTGTATTGTTTGTTTTTATTTATATTAAATTTGTTGTGATAAAAAACAAAACTGCGAATGGTTTACTACTGCGCAAATATTAAATATTATAATTACTTCTGTACTTATTAATTATGTTTAAAAACAAAACGCTTAAATAAATAAAATGTATACAGTATATTTTTAACGTTATGAAATATACTTCACAAATATACTTTTACCAATTGTAATTGTGATACTGTTGAATTTTTAATTTATTTAGTCTTATTTGATGTCTCAATTTTCAGGTATATTTTATTCCCAACTTACATCACCGACACGGAGGACTTATCAACCACAGGGGCCACAGAATCCGCATATAACTAATATAGATAATGCTAGAAATTGCTATGGAAAATCTCTCATTATGCAGCCTATACCAATGGATATACACAGACAACATCCATCAACTATTCCAATGAAAACCATTGAAGCTTCTTCTAGACCTGTTCGGAAAAAAGTTCCTATTAAAATAATTGATCCTAAAACAGGTCGTGAAGTTGATTTAAATAATTCATTACAAGGGCCACCAGTAAGCTAACTATTCATCTTCATTATAATTTTAAATTTATATATTGTATACATTTTATTAAAATACACTTCTACAATTGTATATTTCTAGTAGTTATATAAAAATGTATTATTTTATTAAATGTGTATACATGGTTTATTATTAGAAGGTTGATGAGTTGGAAAAGATGAAACTTCAAATCCAATTCCAAAGTCAAGTACAAAGTGCTATCAAAAAAGATGACACTAAATTATCTATAAATAATCTGGTAATCTTTTTTTTAAATTTATATTATAAACAATTATGAGTTTCTTGGGGGTTGTTATTATATTTTTCCCTTTTGGTTCATGATTTGATGTTTATTTTTGTCCCATGATTATTTATTATAATTTCGGTTACATTTCACCTTGCATTATTGGTTAATTTATTAATTTTTTTTCTAATCCAACTACATAATTATTGCCACAAATCAATTTCTATATTAAATTTGGTATATACCAACAATTTAAATAAAATGTATTTCAGAATAATGAAGGAGTAGAACAAATTCAAAATGAATTCCAATCACAAGCCAAAAAATTGGCTATTGAGCGCGCTTTAATGCCATCAAAAGCCATAGAATATGTCACTCGAGTGTCTGAAGAAATTATTAGAGAAGTTGAAGAAAAAAGTGTTGTTTCCACTAATATTGAAGAAGTGCCTGTTTCAAAAAATGATTCAATTAATATTGATATTGCTGGCTTAACAATTAACACTGAAGATACCACTGAGAGTGAAATAAAAACGACACCAAAAACTACTACACCTCTTGAAGTACAGGTACAATATGCTGATGTCACCAATATTTCAGAGGAACCTATTCTTTTAAAAAAAAATACAGATAATGAATCTGTTAAATCAGGTAATAAATTAATATTTATTTGTTAAAACTAAATATATCTATCCATCAGAGTTAGTAGGCTAGTAAGAAATGACAAATTATTTACTTTAAAACATAAAATAGCTATAACTTTGAAACTAAGTTTAAACGTAAAATTCTAATTAAACCAACATTATTGATTCCCCAAAAAAATGACTAAAAACAAAGAGGAGTGTCTGATAAAATAGAAAAGTTCCATGAAAATTGGCCTAGAATGGATAACACTTATTTTTCTTCGCACTCCAGGCTTGGAAGATTATCCTTTTGTGTTATATTTATAGCTTCCAACTTCTTTTAATCATTTAATATTTTTCACCTTTACCACAATACAATTATGTCTTTTATTATTATTTATTATTATGTCTTACTTATTTGGGTAGAAAATGACATGGAGGTGCCACTACACTTTTTAATTAAACATGCTAAAATTGCTAAAATATCTATAAATATATTGCATTTACCCTAATTTTCAGCATAGAAATCAGTTTTAGACCTTTAAGAATGTATGTATCATAGCTTCATCTATGTTTATTTTAGAATTAAGGTGGTTTCACATGTATTTGATGTATAATTGCGGAAATGTTGGTTCATTTTAAAATTAAATGCAATGGATTTCTTTTAAATATTGGTTACATATGATACCATTACCGTTTTTAGAGAACTTATTACTCAATTTAATAGATAATTGTTGATGGATTGATTGCTGAAGTTGTTGGTAGATTTAGAATCAGGAGGGGTGGGGCAAAGTCAAAAGTCGAGAATATAGTGCGCGTACATTTTTTTTTAAAAATGATAAAAAAATGTTTGTTGACCAATATAACAAGTGAGCATACTCCCTCCCCTAATTGTGGCAAATTTGCTGAAAAATACTTTGATTTTGTCCCATATTAATACTTGATTATTATTCATTATTAATTCAAGACATGCTCTCTTATGCCATCAAATATTTGTTATTTTTTGCAGGCTCATAATTTAAACATTTCAGTGAACAGGGTAATACATTTATTAATATCGTGCTTTCAAAATTGTCAATATTTCCTCCTGTTTTTTAATATTGTAATTTTTATTCGATCTTGATTTCAACTTTTGAGGAATTAAAATTGAGTGCATCATAATACAGATTATGTATTAATTAATGTATACTATTATTACAGTCAAAGCTGGTAATTACAACTTACATAACATCAATACTTCAAATGATTAATAATATTAGTAATTTAGTGGCGTATTTTCAAATTTTTTTGGAGGGGTGTCTACAGATTATACATAATTAGTATAAACTATGATAACTTGTAACAGTTAGGTACCTATGTCCTTATACAGTTTTTGGAGGGGGTTCAATCAAATATATACTCGTATAGTCGTAAGTAATATTATATAATATATTTTGCACCACATAATAAAATGTTTAAAATGTTTGGATTGTTTATCTTTACCACTAAAAATCACAGCATTAAAGAATTCAAAAGTAGGTTCGAGCTTCCAAATTTTTTTTAAGAACATCTCCTATCTTTACATCTGTTAATGAGCGATTAAAATAAAATCCGATATCAAAATTGTTAAAATTTCGTTCATTTTCTGTTTTGGTATTGTCAGATTATTTTGACAGTTTGACAAATATGACATTATTATCTATATTCGGAAATGTTGATCATATATTTGGCGAAATTAAGGATACTGAAGATTTGTGATGGTCAAATCATTGGACTTTTAAAAAATTTAAAAATAATAATGTTAATGTATAATTTCTATAACTATACTGCAGGCACATATATTTGTTTTTTTCTCTGGGGTCGGGGAGTCCAGTACCCCTGACCCCCCTCGTTAATATGTCACATATAATTGTTGTATTCAATATCTAATAAATTGACACAAACCATAGATTTCTTTGCGCGACATTCCATAGGACACTAAAACCTAGACTGTTAAACTGTCTCAGCATAAAAATGAAATATTCTAAGACGTAGGTAGGTATGCAATATGAGTAGTAGTTGCCTACCTTGTCTACGTCAAAGTGGTTAGATGTTTTTGTACATTCCTACAAGTCTATTCATACCTTGTGGAACAATTAAATATTTTTCGTATTATAATTTATTATTTAAATGGCAACCAAAAATCCGAAATGACTCGGACTCCACCCTTTAAATTATGATACAGAATATTATAGATTATTTGTAAAATGTATAGTCAAATAATATAACAATACCAGAAAAGCTATTTCAAAGAAATCACCCAGTGGTTCTCAATTGTCTTAAATTTAAAAATAATATATTTTTAATTAGTTCATACCATTCTTATATTTGTTTAAATGAACAATGTTGTAAAATTTTTTAGCTTAATGTAATTGATTTTTACTATATTTTATAGTTAAACCAAATAAAACTAATATCAAGAACAAGAATAATCAGCACAAGAATTTGGTTAAATTATACGCCAATGATGGAATGAAAGCAGATAATACAATTAAAACTAATACTATTGAGCATGGTATTGAATCAAAAACTAATGTGAGTGAAATAAGAATTTTCCAATAATATCTGTGTAGCCGGTCTGGTATTACCCCGCCTTGAGTTGTATAAAGTTAATCGCCTAGCCTAGTAGAAAACCGTATATAAAATGGCATGATCATTAAATTAACTATTTATATACTTATT
>NC_042493.1:96742359-96744390 GCF_005508785.2 Acyrthosiphon pisum
AAGTATGTAGGTACTGTTCAATTTGTATACATTCGGTGTGTATAGGTACTAGATACCTGTTAACCGATAGTTTATTTTTTTCTTTACTCTTGTATTTTATTAATATAATATGTTGTAATAGTTTACATACCTAGAAAATATGAAAATAGGTACAATGAATTGAAAATATAACACACGATTTATAAAATGTACTTACAACGTGTATGTAAATGATAGATAAATAAAATACATTTTTTTACTTATTTGTATGTTATGGTATGTGGTATGGTACGTAACTATAAAAACGTTGTTTTTTACTCAGTGACATGAAAACCATGAAAGTCACACTACTTAATATTGTCGGTACTATAATTGTAATAGAACTGTAACAGCAGCGTATTCTGTGATTGTGGCTTCTGACACCGTCGGAATGACAGGCACCACCTCCGCCACTGGCGAAACCGAAGAAGAGTAGCGACTAACCGGGTACGCTGTCCACACGAATTTGCACCAAAATATAACACCACACGATGGGATTCATCAATTCATGAATAAGTAATAAGGTAGCAATGTTGGTATTTTTAGTAGTACTATAATGTACGAAATACTGGTCTAAATAATGGTCTTACCGTGTCCACGACTCCATACACTATTTACGTATAATAACAAATAAATCAGATAAGTAATAGGTTTGAAATTGTATATTATATATTTATACAAATAAATGTAGATTCCGTATATCCGTTTTCGCAGGATGCAGCATAAATGCAGAATATATGGATTATAGGTTTTTATATTATATTAAGTGCCCGGAACTTAATGTATTTGAATATAATATTATAATAGGTATACATATTTTTCCTTTGAAGCTTCTCTTTATAGAAATTCGTCTTAGGTACGTTACGCAGAAATCAATGGTACAAATATCATGATGCATTTCTTCGGCATTTCTTTGTTTAAAGGTAATATTTTTTCATTAATTTTGGTGCATTTAATATATTTTCCTTCTTTTCGTAGGTATATTTGCAATTATTTTGGTTTAAAGTCTGAGTTATAATGACATAATGTTGGCAGTACACATGAAAATGCATTTACAGGAAGTTGAAAAATGTATATAGAATGATTGGTTTCTTATTAAAAAAATAAGGGGTTTGAGCAGTTTATCGAATAACTTTTAAAAGCTGGGCCACTGGATAAATATGGAAAAATAGAAATACATTTCTATTTTATTGGTCGGAGCCAATAAACATACACTTATTTTCTATTAATTGGTAAACATTTTTTTACCTTAGCCTTAGCTTTAGCCTTAGGGTAACTATCTTGACATAATAAATATTAATTTTTATCATTAAAAAATTTAAGATTAACAGATAAGTTATTATAAGTACCTATATATAGAATAGCATTGTTCATTGATAAAATATTTTTTATGACACATTTTTAGTAGTCTTCGTGTTGGATAAAAATATTTTAATTTATAAAATTAATCTTAAATACGAATTCAAAATACTCGCTCACAACTTATTTTGAATATAAAATACAAAATGTACTTCAAATAAAAGTATTTGAAATATTATTCATTGCTGATTATAATAATAATAAATTATGTACCTTTCAACATGTAGGCGGATTGTTATTCTAGCTTGAGGAGTGGTGTATAGGCAACATAATAAAATTCACGTATACGTATTACGCATACATGGAATTCTCGGACCACTGAAAATATAGTGCAAATATAGAACGATTACCCAATTAATTCCAATAAAATATATTGCTAATTAAACTAATTCTTCTCATAGGATATGATAATGAAATAGAAAAAACCTACTTGGTAACTTTATCCACAAACTCTTATGTTTTTTCCTTCCATTTCATTAGGTATAGTATATCATTTTATTTTACTAAATGATACTTCAATAGAATCAAAAATATTATAATACAATGTATAATAAAAAATTAAAATAAAGAATATCAAAATGGCTGCTTATTGAATAAAAACACTAAAAAAAAAAACCATGGTCTACGTCATCATAAAAGCAACTGTAGTTAATA
>NC_042493.1:96744490-96744632 GCF_005508785.2 Acyrthosiphon pisum
TATATACTATTTTCATACTTTTTCTAGAATTAAAAATGTAATACAATAGTATTATATTAATATAGATACTCACCATCGGTACTTAAGTAATCAACGACCAACGCGCTTGTCCAGAGGTTCACAGCAAAATGAAATGAAATAT
>NC_042493.1:96744732-96745514 GCF_005508785.2 Acyrthosiphon pisum
TATACTTTAGAAGTTTCAAGTACCCACGAATAATATTATACAATCACAACAAAATAACTAAAATAGTTATCCTAGGTTTTTAATATGTAATTTCGTCCAAATTTGTACTTAAAATGACTATAAAAATAAACTGTGTAAATATATTTTTTAGATTTTTTGGTAACAGAATTAATTACTTACGTGGAATCTTGTTTTAAATTTTCAATTCTTAGATACAAAAATTGAACATTTTATAAATTTTTAACTACAAAATAATTTTTCAAATTAAAATTTGATAAATTTTGTCAACATTTGATCTTTAAATGCTTATAAAAAAAAATTGTGCCTATGTATTTTTAATATTTTTCAACTGATATTGTAACAATATATCAGGAGCTTTGTATTAAATGTATACACTTTTTGGCCCAACAGATAAAACTTTATTGATATTTATAGAAAAAAAAACTAAAAAAATTGAAAACTGAAAATGTCCGTAAACAGCTCAAAAAGAGTCAAAATATTTTCAAAATTGTATGGTGTATAGGAAATGCTAATATAAACATTCAGTAAAATTTTCATGTATCTGCAGTTATTCGTTTTTGAATTACAACAAAATAAGGAAATCGCTACATGAGAAATCGAGTGAATATCCAGTGTTGTAAAAATTTGAATTTCAAACGATCATAAAAATTTAATTTGACTTTCTTATAGATATTTTTTGTTTGATAAAGGTAGATAATCTTATAAGAATCTTGTATTACATTTTAAAATCTTAGATTTAAAAAGAAAAATTTTTACGATTC
>NC_042493.1:96745687-96749562 GCF_005508785.2 Acyrthosiphon pisum
AATAATTCATACTTTGCATGCGGTACATACCAATATAGAGAACCTCTATATCAGGGGTCACCAATTAATATTTTTGGAGGGCCACATTAGGAATCTGAAAATTTTTCGAGGGCCATTAAAATTCTAAGTACATATTTTCAACATATAATAGGACAATAGATATTATTTTAAAATTGGATGTAATGAAAACATTATTTTTTTATTTATTATTTGTTATTGTTTTTAAACATTTAAAACATAATTAATATCACAAACATTTGAAAAATTTAAACACACATCACAGCTACTGTCTGGTGGCAAATTAAACAAACTGGCAAGGCCCCTGCCCGATCCAGTAAAATGAAACAATACTGATACGTCCACTCAAGCAAAAATTGTCTGTTTTCAGTTTCAACTTTTCTTCTCTTTTTATCCATATTCAAATAAAAATAGTAGAACTTAAAAATTATATAACCGAAATAAATCGAAAAAATAAATCAATGCAACTAACACGAAAAAAATTACAATATAATACAACGGCGGTAATCGATGGACTGACTACGTCGACGTAAAACCAACTAGAAGTCACCCAATGACCCAATTAAAGTTTAGATAAGATATGCTTTGTTGTCGGTAAATCGGTGAAAACCAATAATATTTAACAAAAGTAATAATTTACAACAATAACACATAGAATATAGATTATAGAATGTTGTCATAATATGTGTTTTTATTTTTTGTCTGCGGGCCGGATAAAATTTGTTCGCGGGCCGCCATTTGGTGACCCATGCTCTATATGGTTCAAATTTCAAGTTTATCCCACTACGAGAAGAGCACCACAAAACATTGCACTTTTTTTCTTTACACAATTTTTTTAACCCCCATACATCGAAATGGGACAGATCGCCGTGGCCGTTTTGCCGGTGCCATTTCGCCGGGAGGACATTTAGCCGTGAGCCGTTTCGCCGTAGGGACATTTCGCCGTGGTCAAAAAATAACTTTAAATTCACCCTATATAATGTTATATGTTATATTATTATTGGATTTTTCTTATTTATCTTATCTTATCTTAAAATGTCTACACATCGCCCATGGCCTTCGACGACGACGACGACGATCACGATTACAATTGTGGCAATAAAGTTTTAATCAGTTCTCATCTGACGACACAATTTGCAGTAGGTAGGTAACATTATGGAACAGCCAGTAGGTAACATTATGGAACAGCCAGTAGGTAACATAATGGAATCTCAAATAATATCGACTCGTGGTCGTGAAATATTTGTATGTGATGGTTTTATGTATGTTTATGATAATGTTAATTTTAATAATACAATACGGTTTTGGCGTTGCCGTAATAGAAATTTTTGTAAAGCGCGAATTCATGCAGGAATAAATGACTACCTACACAGTCATAAGTTACTATTAATGAACATTGTCACGACTCGGAAGCGTCAAAAATAGAAGCAGATGTCGCAGTGACAAATCTAAAAAGAAAAGCTACTGAATGTATGGAGCCTACGTCTACTGTGATTAACACGTGTATTGCTCCATTGTCTAAAGCAGCCAAAGTAAGTAATAAAAAAAAACTATTATTTAGGTGAACATTATATTTTATAAATTATAACTATATTATTTATTTATCAGGCAACATTACAAAATAGTGCTGCATTAAAAAAACAAGTTCGACGCAAAAGACAAGAAATTCTAGCTGCACCACAAAATCCGGAAAATGTAATCATATTAGAAATACCAGCTTCGTATGTACACTTCATCAACAGGAAATGAGGAACTATTTTTGCAAGATGATAGTGGTCCGAGTCCGGATAGAATATAAATTTTTAGTCGTTCCCAAAGCCTTTATATAGGTACTACAGAACTCTAAAATGTGGTATGTAGACGGTACCTACATTTAAAATTCCATCTCCCCTGTTTAGTCAAGTATATGTAATACTTGCTGAATATCTAGACAGTGTACTTCCAATAGTATATATATTATTACCAGATAAACAATCAAAAACTTACGATAAAATGTTTACAATGTTAAAAAATTTAAGACCCAATTTAAATCCTAATTCTGTTTCATGTGATTTTGAACAAGCCGCCATAAAATCAATAAAAATAGCATTTCCTAACGTTAAAATATTTGGGTGTTTATTTCATTTGACGAAAAATATTAGAAAACAACTCGGTGAATTACATCTTATTTCTCAGTATAATAATATTTCCGACTTTGCAGTTTCTGTAAAAATGATTGTTACATTAGCGTTCGTTAAATTAGAAAATCTTGATGCTGCTGTTGACGCATTGGCCGAGTATCTTAATGAAGAGTTTCATACTTTATTAGAATGGTTCGAATACAACTATATTGGGAGGGTAAATAGAAATGGTAGAGGTAGACGCCATACGCACGTTTTCCACCAGATATTTGGAACCTTTATAATAGAGTTTTAAATTCTCAAGATAGGACTAATAACCATAATAAGCTGCGAATAGACGACTTAATGTTGAAATGGGAGTGTGCCATCCGTCAATCTGGGCTTTTATTAATTGTTTGAAAAAAATTCAATCTGGCCATGATTATTTTTATTCTCAGTTAACTGCAGGAAAAAGTCCACCCAAAAAATTAAAAAAATTTGCCGATCTAGATAGACGTATTTTGAAAATAATACAACAATATGATAGTAGAGACTACATTTCATATTTAAAAGGCATAGCATATAATATCTCACTACCATGATTACTGCTTACTTTTATTATTGTTATGACGAAATATAGTATAAAAAATGTATTATTCTTGTATTATTATATTAAATTAATTTTATTAAACTGTACTATTATTTTTTAGCCATTTATTATTATTATATTTTTATTTATGAATATGACGAAATATACGATAAATGTATTATAATTTTTTAGCCATTTATTATTATTATAATGATGATAATATTTAATGGCCACGTCGAAACGGCCACGGCGAAACGGCCATGGCGAATTGTCCTAGATCCCCTATACATACCCAAGACATTAATGTCAAGAATCAAATACCATTTACCAATTTACCATTATTACTTTAGCCACCTAATAAAGAATCCAAATTTATGATATTGTAACTTGTAAGAAAAGTAACTGTGAAGTAATTAATTCCGATTACCTATAATAACAAATTAAAATTATAATACTGATTTCGATGATTGTATAATAAAATTAAAATAATGAATTATGTTTGACAACAATTTTGTTTATGTTTTTTTTTTTTTTTTTGAGAGTGTCATTAGATTATCGATTTAACTACTTAAGTGTATAAAAAGGTAGTTAATAAGAAAAAATTATTTAGTTCTTGTAAATTAAAACAATACCAATTATTTCAGTTAAAAGTATTAATGCATATTTTACCAAACTCTAGAGGAACATAGTTAATAAACTAGCAAACCAAAATTGATTATTTAACTATCAAAATTTTCAGAAAAAAAAGTAGTTACTATTTAAAAAAATTAGTTTGATTTTGCTGTTGGTACACCTGCCAGTTAAAAAATTTTGAAATTGTTATACACAAATTAAGAAATTAAAAATAAAGAAACATCTTTTTTCGTTTTAATGAAATTCTATGTCATCCATCCATAATCATTAAAAAACCCCCGCGTACAATGACATTAGATACACTCTGTATAAGTATTTATTAATTTATATTTGACTTTTTTCTTGCTTTTTATTTCTGTGGATTTTTTTCAAACTACCAGCCACAGAACAATATAGAAGTGACAAATGCTTCATATTTAAATGCATAGTATAGAGTCGGCTATCTAGTTTATACTTAATAATATAATATCTGATTTTTACTCGATAGTATATAATCAAGCTTATCTTGTATTGATAAAAATAGTAGGTTTTCTACA
>NC_042493.1:96751473-96754168 GCF_005508785.2 Acyrthosiphon pisum
TCGATAAGACTTACGTCGGCCAACAATTTAATTTTGAAGAAAATCTCCAAATAAAACTATAACATATGTGCTTACCTAGTTGAAGGTATAATGTATACTATACATTAATGAAGTACCTATACACATGAAAAAAAAAATATTAATGATTAAACGAGAGTTTTTATTTTATTTGGAACTAAAAAAGGAACTCTTTCATTTACCAAAGGAACGACAAAGGAACGAACTTTTTTTTTTTTGGAATAATAGGTACAGAACGAATTCCTTTTTATAAGGAACTTGCCAAACACTGGGTAATTTGTCATTGATTTCTATTAAAAGATTCGCATATATAGAACAATTTATTAAAAGAGGTGCTGCTGGATTAAAAGTGAGACGTCACGACTATTGCTGCTATAGAGCAAGTATTAAACGATATAATAAATTAATATTTGTTTATGGAATAAAATACCGGGATGGGCAAGATACTAAAAATCAGTATCATACTATCATGATACTATATACTAGATACTCGGATTTATCGAGAATAATGTTTTAAAAAACTACAAAATAACTAAATTCGATATTTTTAGGTACTTAAAATGTATTGATTTTTTGGTTACAGAATAACCTACTTTCGTGGAACCTATTTTTAAATTTTCTTTTCTCAACTATAAAAGTTGAAAATATTATATATTTTTAACTACAAAATCATTTTTCAGTTTTCAATTTAATAAATGTTGTCAAAATCCAAATTTAAATACTGGAAACGACAGCCGCTGAAAAATATGTCGGCCGCGATTATAAACATAAACATTACGTAGCAATGATTATTGAAAATATACACGGACAATAAACTACAAATAATTTAACTAAAATAAAGACTACGTATTTGAACTGAAATATAATTATATTTTATTTACATTGCCATCGGCTTACCAAATTTTTAAATCGTTCTTTAGTTATAATTCATACATTGAACACATTTTCAGTTCAAGAAAAAACCCCACAATATATTAGACTCTGAGTAGAGTGATGAATGTATTGATTTTACAATGATGTGTGTTTTTTTTATTTTTTTTTTTGTGCCTGTCTTCACCTTTTAGGACAGTAAAAATGCTTAGATTTTCTTCAACAGTATCTTTTCTGATGAGAAAGTGAATCTAGTTGGTACATTGGGGGGTCAAAAGTAAAAATGTCTCAATAGTTTCCAAAAGCGCCGTGAAAAACAAAAGAAAAATTAAGTACCTGTATACTATATAATAATTCAGTTTACATGTTACATATACAACTTTAAAATAAACTAAACTTAATATATAAAATAAGTAAAATGGTTGTTATCATATTATACTGTTGTAGCTCTTAAAAGGCCTGAATGCTGTTAGTCCATATGCAATAAGCCTGAAAAACAGCAGACCTTTTGGAAAAATAACAAGTAGTTTGCAAACGGGCTACCCCATTGCAAAGAACCTAGTTTTTTCGCAAAAAGACTAATTTTCCATACAGCCTACAATATATATATATATATTGACAAAAGATAATAATACAAATCAACAAACATGCCCGATTAACCAATAGTAACCAATATATAGTACACTGTTGCGCCATTGTTGTATTTTTTACATCCAGATCTCCTACTTTTCCGGTAGATTTTCCAAACATTTTCTTTCATAAAAATCTTCTCTTGGCAATTACGAACATCTTAAAAAAAAATTGAGCCAAATCGGACCAGCCATTCTCGATTGATGAGGTAATGTACATTTTTCACGCTCCATTCCATTTTTATATATATAGATAAGTCAAATTTTGTTGTGGCTTAAATAAATATAAAATAAATTAAACTAACTTAAAATCAGAAATTTTGATTGCATAATCAATTATTTATCATTAATTAATTGTATTATCATTTAACCATCACCGGGGTAATTTAAAATGTCGAAGGACAAACTGACAAAGGAATATTGTTCAAAATCTGTAGTACCTACCTATTATTGTTTCAAATTTATATAAAATGCTACATTTATAACATTCCGTTCCAATAAGTTAAAATAAGTTATCTAGTGAAAGAACATTTTCAGCAATGCACCGAATAGATACTTATATAAGGGCAACTATATACCAAACACTCAGTGAGCAGAAACTAGTGAGCTTAAGCTATAATGACTATAGTGTATTATTATTATGTTACCCATTTCAATTTTTTAACTTACACTAATATTATAAGAAAATTAAAAACTTGAATTTGTACCTTACTAAAATAACATATTTTAAATAATTTTAATGTTCACTTCCCCTTTCCACTTTTTAAAAGTAATAGTGCATTACACACACACTTTAATAATAAAATAAAATATTAATTTATTGGGGAGCACATATAAACGAGGAAAATATTAATAAAGAACCGTATTTTTCAGGAAAATAATTATAATTATAATATTAACGTTGTTGATAAATAAAAATTCTGTAACCATCAGTGGCCGACTGGATGAACAGGATAGGAACAAAATTTTTATGAATTTCTAATTTAAAATAATTTGCACTCTTTCCTGAATTTTATTTATTTTGTCAATATTTGAATTTAAATACTTATAAAAAAAAATTGTGACTATGGATTTTTAATATTTTTCATCTGTCTCTTAACATTATATTAGAGCCTTTTATTAAATTTTCAGATTTTTCATCAAACAAATAAAATTTTGTTGATATTTATAGAAAAAAA
>NC_042493.1:96754479-96774345 GCF_005508785.2 Acyrthosiphon pisum
TTTATTGACATTTATAAAAAAAAAAAAACTAAAAGCATGGAAATTGTCCGTAAACAAGTCAAATGAGTTAAAATATTTTAAAAATTGAATCAAGTATAAAAAATGATAAATTAAACATATTCTGGTGTAAATTTCAAATGTCTACAGCCATTCGTTTTTGAATTACAACAAAATAAGCAAATTGCTACATAGTACATGAGAAAAACAGTGAATATCCAAACAGTAAAATATAAAACAGTAAATTATAATGTTGTAAAAATATGAACTTCAAATGCTCATAAAAATTTAATTTTACTTTCTTATATAAATTTTTTCTTTGATAAAGGTTGACAAGTTTATGAGGACTCTTGTATTAAATTTCAAATCTTAGATTAAAAAATAAAAATGTTTATGAATTTCTAACTCAAATTAATTTGCACATTTTCGTAATTTTTACGCCGTTTGTCAAAATTCGAACTTTAAATGCTTATAGAAATAATTGTGACAATGTATTTTTAATATTTTTTAACTGTCATTGTAACCATATATTAGGAGCAATACTCCCATTACATTTCTAAGCTTTTTTGATCTAACGTATAACATTTTATTGAAATTTATAGAAAAAAAAACGTAAGAAATTGGAAACTGAAAATGTCCTTGGACAGCTCAAAACAAGTCAAAATATTTATGGAGTACAGAAAATCCTCTTTTTTAAAAAGATAATTTTTTTTTAAGGATTAAAACTAAGTTTTAAACTCAAAATAGATTTATTTTGACTTCGCCAATCGTTTTTTTTTTTTCATTTTTTACATTTGATTACACCAATAATTACAAGAGTTAATTCATGTCATAGAACATGATATAGTTTTTCTTAATTTGTGAACATTTTTATTTTTGGCAATACTACGTTTTAGATTTTCGCCCTTCATATAATATCAATTTGAGGTCTTAATTACCATTGCAGCCCGAGTCTTTCTACTAGATCTACCTTTAGCAAATAGTTTTTGCTATGTTGTACATTTGTTAGACGGTGACAACACATGCCGAGCGGGTGTAGCGTGTTTAGCATCCCCGTAAGTCTTAATAATCATAAATCCATGCTTTATACAGATATCCTGTAATAAATGGTTCTCTGTATTTTACTAAGCCTCTACTCTAATTGAAATTAGACATAAAGTGTTAAACAGAAATCGGAAGTTTTCACTGTATAAATTGATGGTTGAGTCATTAATACTTAATTATTTGATCTAACTTTTAGGAACACTATAGGAGAGTAAAATTAAAAAATAAATTAAAAATGCTTGAAATAAAAATAAGCTAAAGATAACTTTATTCAATAATGTAAAAAAAAATACAATAGAGATCATTTGAATATTGTAATGTTAATTAAAAAATTATAATATAATTGTTAAATGTTAAAGATAATAATATTACATAAGTTATTAAAGTCTATAATAAAAAAGAAAACTGTATTCTATTGTAAACATTACTAAATGATCAATAAAATAAAAATATTAAAATATTACTGCATAAGAGGTAATTCATAAGAGTTGTTACTAAGAACTATGATGCCATACCAAATGAATACATCACTACAGAAAGTATAACAACTCGTCCAATCCATTGTGAGGAGCACGTTTGAGGGTCTGACCGGTAAGGAAAGCCAATTTGTGTGCCAACTGACATGGAGCAGGAACCCGCACAGTACCCTACAAGTGATGTTAAAATCATTACATGGGTATAATAAAAAGTTCACAAAGTATACTAACCGACCAATTGTAGTACATGTGAGTCAACTTGAATGTAAGTCTTTGCATTATATCAGGAGGAAATCTAAGTGTGTCCTCAATCACTTGATAATGTGTAGGAGTGACAGTGCCCTGCCTTACATTTAATGAAACTAAAAAGAAATCGTACCTGAAATTCATAATGACGCATTAAATATTGTATACCGGCTACTGTACAACAAACAAGAAATATAATATGAAATGCCAAGCCATACAAATACAATATAATTAAGATCTTTTTATTCCATTGTAAAATGTAAATTTAAGTGAAAAAATCGATGAGCTAGCTTACTTAGTTGGGTCTGTAACCACGGTATCAATAATTGTACCAGGTCGTGGATTTTCCATGCCTCTATCGGTAGGATAAAAAATCTTGCACTAATACGTTTGGTGACTATAACAAACGCAAATGGGACAGAATTGGGTCCATAAACTTGTTCACAAGCAGTCTAAAAAAAAAAAATGTATTACAATATGAAATCTAAAATATTATGCCTTAATAATATAATATACCTTTAAAAGTGAAACTTCAGTCTTATGGACATGCGATATTTGGCCTTCCCCAACACCATCTCTGTATACAATAATGGAAGTAGGCAATGACCCATTTTTAGCCCTATACTTGGCCAAGGCCTCTGAAAAATCAATTTTTATAAGTATTTTGTTTTTTACGCAATTTATAATATTATTGTCACAATTCAACATTAATTACACTGTAAATTTATTGTGATTTAATAAATATAATTATGTGATTATGCAGCATGTATCCCTAGCTGTTTCAAATAGAAGAGCTGAATTTAGTTATGTAATTCTTGTTTTTGGCAAAAAAATCTACTTTTCACTATGATTGCAGTGGTTGAAAACTTATCTATTAAAAGTTTCTAAATACTCTAGCTGTAAAAAGATTGGGTATTACTATTATTTAACATTTTAGGGTGTTTTAATGGGAATTATTGACAGTTATCCACATTTCACACGTGGTCTAATGACAAACAGATTATTAAGATTTGAAATTGTAGTTTCTACATAAATAGTAACTTGACAATCTATCTATATTACTCATATTTTAATAATTTATTTATATCATTTTTATTACATATATTTTATGTTCATGTATTATTTCACGTACTTTCAAAGTCAAATTTTCTAAGAAATTCAATGATTAGTCAGTAATTAGTTAATTGTAACACAACAGTTTGAAACGTTTACAAAAATGTAGGTTGTTGATATTATCTTATTTGTCAAACACAATATAAAAGTTTGTAAGTACTTACTAGTTATGGCAGTAGCAAAATGAACTGAAAGTTCTTCTCCACTTTGATGAGGTTCAACACAACCGAAGTAACTTGTATGAGAGTCATTCATGGTTGCTACTAATGCTCCGAATGATATATTTTTGCGTTGACTATCATGACATACATCGAAACCAACTATCATCATCTCCTGAAAAATTATTTAGGTAAGTAAATACAGTTGAATTTGAATACATGATATAATTACTTTTTTAGGAATGGTAACTAGCCAAGGAGCACCACCAAGTTTACAGTTTATTTGAATAGCAATTTTTGTACATATAGACATTGTATTTTTGCACATTTTTCTACTTGGGATGGTACTGAAAATAAATGTTAAATAAATGATTAATACACGGCATACACTATACTAATAAAAAATTCAGAAATTACCTGCTCTATCAATACATAATTTCCGCTTAATCAAACTATAAATATCACCATGTGCCGATGGAATAACACATAATATCAATGCCGGATTAGATTCATTTATTACTTGTTCCAAATGGCTTAAAAATGTATTTGCTCTTCCATCATTCATTGGGACTCTAAAAATTATACTTATGTTTATGAATATACAGTAGAAAACTTGCATAGAAAACTTACATAGTAGGCTTAGGTAGTGTAAAATTCATCCCTTGTGCAGCCTTTGCTAGAGTCTGAGCAAATACATAAGCTTCTCGACAACAGTCTTTAGAAGCTAAATTGACCCAATGCTTCACAATCGCTGAAGTGAACATTGGTAAAGAGCGTAAATTTCTTGTCCAATCTGCTTCTTCAACACCATTATACCCTCTAGTACGATTTTGAATTGGTTCCGGTTGTAAAGTACGACCAGTTAGTTCAACAAGATTACTACTTAAAGTCAGATTCCATCTTTTCAATTCGACTACAGACTAATTAATAATAATACAATAATATTAAATTAAAAAAATTTTACAAAAAGATTGATAGTTAAAAATCTCAAAGAATTATTATAAACTACATATAGTAATGAAAATAAATTACGTCAGGTGTTTTAATAAGGCGATTTGCAAAATTTGTTAGTCGTTCCATACATTCTTTAGGATTTACACGGGTGTGTATGGCCATATCTTTCATAAGTGTGAAATTATTTCTATAATTTAAAACAGGATAGTTTATACATTGATTAATAGTAATTATATACATTTTAGTTAGATTACCTCATCGCATCAGTTATACCAGTCATAACACATAATTCTGGAACAAGGTAAACCAATGTATCTTCTTCCCCGAATTGTCGTATGGATCTCTTATTTTTTGAAATCAACATTGGTTGCCTGACAGTACGAATGGTCAAATTCCATTTCTAAAACAGTAATAATTATGTTAATTTAGGTCTAAAATAATTAAATTCATCATAAGATAATATGTACTTCTTTGTAATATTGAATGTATGTCATTTTAGATCCATCTTTTTTACTGAATTCAGATGTAGGGTCAGAATTTTCATCTATGTCATCAATTCTGTATGTTTCGTTGTTGTATTTTGTCATCACAGTGCCAACAACCCCACTTATAAAGTTCATCTAAATAATAGAATATATTAGTCATTTAATTATTTATTTAAGGTAAATTTTACCGAAATCATACAAAATCATAATAAAGTTTTAAACTCACCATCCAATCTTTATTTCTGTTTCTATCAGCAGCACATTGGTTTAAAAAGTCCATTACTGTCTCTTGGCGCATGACTTTTGTTGACATTTCAGCGCATAACAAAATGTTATCTTCATACCTGCTAATTGTTGCTTCATATCCTGGCCAATGTTGAAGCTTATATTGAGCTATATCAATCTAAAATCAATTTAAAGGGGTCAGAAAAATAACAAAAATAATACTTATGGAATTACAAATTTACTTTGGCATCTTGATCATAAAAGTTCCTTCCAACCATTGTGAGGTTGAGATGACGGAGACAGTTACGCAAGAGTAAGTTAAAAACTTGAATATTGGCATAATCACCGGTCTCTATAACATCGGTGAATTTAACTGTAATTACTACAATTTGATCATCAGAGCGACATTTTGATGTAAGTTCAAAAACCTAAACGAAAATATTAAAATCAATTTATAATATTGAAATACCTAGTAGCATAGACAATCTTTAAACATTTAGTGAACAAATAGTGCCCTAACAAACTCCAATAAAATAATTCTTTTTTATAATCAAATAGCATTAGAATAATCAAAAATTTAAACAATACTTACAGGCGGATCAAATCAGCTTCCAGAAAACATCATTGATCCATCAAATAAATATCCTCCTAAACGTTCTCGGTGCTGACCTAATAACCCTTTTTTTGTACCAATTCTATCTTCTTCAGGACTGAAGTTAACTCTTTATTGGTACAAACACCAATTTGTATGTGAGGTTATGGGAAAATAATTTGCCAACAATTTTACTGACTGTCCAGAATTTCCTAAGGAAAATTTTAACATACAGTAACACATAATAACAAAAAATGGTACTAATATATTACATACATAATATGGTTCAATATTTTACTAATATGGTAAATTAAATGTATACACCACAATTAATTTCCTAAATAGATGTAATTAATAGTTTCAGTACATCTGATCACAGATGATCTGAATATTTAAAAAAAAACATTTAGTATTTACCCTGTTTCCCCTTTGCTCCCAAAGAAGATTGTGGTCTGGGTGCTCTATAATTTTCAACGTCGATTTCCCTTCGACCTTTTGCAGCTCCACTACCAACCGGTACGAGCGGTACATCTCCTAGTGTGAAGTTTTAATAAATATAAAATAAAATTAATATTTAAAAAAAATCATATAAAAAGAGCAACTTAGACAGTGTTAAGTAGTTCCATCAAATTTAACATGAACTTGAATTTATTTGAAATTATTAAGACAAGATAAGTTGGTATTATCATTTAGAATATATTAATATGCTTAACATAGATTTGAGATAAATTATATATATTACCTGAAGTCAAATTTCTAAGTCCTTCTTCAACTTGTTGCATCTTGAAAAAAAACACAGCATATAAAATAATACTTAATACATGTAGGAAATTTCAAAAGTATTCTTACTCTTGCCTTTGGGTCTTGTTTAGGAGCTGTCGGTCTTTCACTAGAAACCACCGGTCTTTGACCATGTGGCCTAGGGGCCCTTAGCTGCGGGGCACCAGGGGCGCGTTGTGGCATCTGACGAGTTGGACATTGCATGGTAACTGGCGTTTGATGTGGTTGTGTAGAATGTATTGATCTAGGTTCTCTTCCTTGGTAAAGCCTAGGCGGACCTGATGGTTTTTGAGACAATCCAGATGGACCAGATAGATGTTGTTGGTTTGATGGTGTTTGAGAAAATTCAGACGGATCTGATAAACCTGGTTGATTTGTTGATAAGTCAGGACGTCCACGAAATTTTCCCCTTGAAGTTCTAATTGGATCTATTTAAAATTATTCTACTATAATAATAGTTTGATTTCCAACAGCCCAATTAAAACAATAAATTATAAGTTATTTAATGAGTGAATACAGTAAACATCTTACATTTTTAACATTTCAGACTTCAGTATTCGTTCAAATTTATAATAAATATAATCAAATATGCACTATATAATATTATAATACTATATACAGATAAGTTCCTATCTTTCCGTAGTGTTTTATTATTCCATACAGATAGTAAGTCCTGCAAGATAAATAATTTTAAAAGTGTTCATGTTTATACAAGTATATAGAATACTTGTATTAGCTGTTATATAGTTCTTAAAAATTATATTTTACATTTATGAACCTTTCAAATTTATGGATAATTTAATTATAAATTTAAAAATAATTTATTGGCAGAATACAACATAATTTAACTAATTAATTATAATTAGTTAAGGAATTAGAAAAGGAGGAGTTGAAAATATTTGAGATAAAAATAAAAAATACTTCTTATAGCAGCAAAGGCTTCTAAAAGCATTAAATTATTTTTCAAGTCTCAGAATAGCGAAGTGAGTTTTAGCTAAACTTTGTCATTATAATAATAATATATTAATAATTAAAAATATTAAACTGTTAGGTACTGTACATAGTACAATAATCTACAATTTATTTTATTGATAGAGAATTAGAGAAACAACATATTTTGCAAAATACTTATTGCAATAGGTACCTATTTTATTTTTTTAATATAAAAATAAACATTAAACTATTTTAGTGTGATATTCAATTGATACTTTTAAAAATTATAGATAATATTTATCTATACCTAAGTATAAATTATGATTTATTGATTTAATAACAAGGCTGGTAAGATTAATGTTTTTTTTTAACTCAGTTTTTAACTTAACTTAAACTTTTTAACTCATTAATACCCTTCCTAGTATAATAATTATAGATTTATTTTTAGAGTAATGATAGCAATACTTGCTCGTATTTGTTTTAAGCTGACTAAATTCACTCAAAATCAATAATTTAGTACAAGGATTTATCACACTCATGCATAATATGTGTTACTTTTAAATGGTATCAAATACGATCGAATAATATATTGTAATTGTATTTTCGTTATTTTTTTATATCGATACAGTAAAACTGGTAATATAAAATATAAAATTACCAACATTTTATAATTTAACATTTATATGTAGGTAATACTATTGTTATTCCATTATGTTATTATTTTTATTATTACATTTTAATGTTAAAGGTTGATTCTATAATAACACTGATTACAGTAGACTACCCTTTCAAATACTAACAAAAATTACTATCTTCAGTATGGTACATTTGCCCAATCTCACAACAAATAGTGGGTTGGTAAAAAAGTATTTTCCCGGGCCGGTCCGAAATTCTAATCCGTCCCTGACTTGGATACCGTATAATATAAATAATAATCGATGCAACGGAGATTTGAACGTTTGGTTTATTTCAAGTCTCGGTATGCGTCATGAACAGTTATTACATCATAGGCAGGGCTGTATTAAAAAATTTTGCACCTCGGGGCACTTATAAAATTCCTCTTCTCTTATTGGCCGAAAAGAGGAGGTATGGGGAATTCCAGTGTCAAATATAAAAATTATAAATACCTACCTATATTATACAATTATAAAACATTAAGTGTACTTGTAAATTTTAAATAAAGGAACAAATTCGCTTTAGTTTCACGCTTTTTCCTGATTTTTTCGAACATGTATTTCAACGATTGAAGAACGATGGTGCAAAATAAATTTGCAGAAATTATTATTTTGGAAGTTATATCCTTCCGAATTTCTGTTTTTATGCAAACGCACAACGTTGCAATTTACCGCCTGCACCAGTGCAGCCTTTAACGAATTTTGATTTTATTTTCAATCTATCCAGTATATTTTAAATCGTTAAGACCAGCACATTATAATATAGGTAAGCGTTCACATTGTACGGTACATTGTTTAAAATGCATATAACGCGGAGACTTTGTACGGTCGGGTAAAAAGGTAGATTTCAAAACGCTTTGTATACTATTATGTACATAGTGTGTATAATATAAACAAGTCTAAAGTCAAGACTATACTATATATAATTGAGTTGAAATATTATTTGATGAATCTAAATATCTTATACATTCCAAATAGTAGGTAATCGTTGATTATTAGTTATATTCAGTTATATTTATTAGTTAAATGTATAAAGATTCACTCTAATTCTTAAACTAACGGAGCTAAACGTGATCTGCTGAGCGTACAATTTGCTACGTTACGCACTTGTTAGACCGAGACAACAAAGTGGCTGCCACGTCCTCTTAAGTCTTAACCATATTTACGTCTATGCATCATATCATGGTGTCGAACTTACTTTTTATTACATAATTCCGTTCTGTGTGCTATGTATGAGGTAAATAAAAATCGATCTCTACATATATGTCATACCTATATGTCTTCATATATGTTTCATAATCTCTACATACATATACAATCCATGGCATAATTAGTTCGTGATAGATAGGTACATATACGCTAAAATTATAACTGTTATTATTTTAATTAATTGATAATACAGTTATACAGGTAAGTAACGCAACATCATGTCTTCTATAAAATCTGCAATCATTTTTTTCAACTACATTAGTGCCATGGGTTTATAGAGGAAGGTTATGATAATATTTTATATTATCATATTTATAGACGAGCTGCGATAATTCCTCAACCATATTCTATAACATAAATATTATAGGTATGCATAACTGTGATTATAGTTGTAAAAATTATTGATATTGATATTATTTATTTATTTATTTATGTTGTATTATAACGGTTTTATCGGTTTATTATTATTAAACAAAATTTTTATTGTGAATTAATTGATTTTATTCAATTCTGATTTTTGGAATTTATAAATAAAATCTATACTGAGACCATTTTTTTAAAATGCTGTCAAATTGTTTTTGTATTACTTAATAAGGGGTAGTCCCGTGGCAGTACAAACTTCTGTTTTTCAAATGTGAACCCCCTTTTTTACTTTAAATTATTTAGTGGATAATTTTTGTTTACCTAATTGAAAATTCGATTCTAGTATTTACGTATTACCTAAGTGACTTAATGTGTAATTTATGTGTCGGAATATACGGCCTAAAGTTTCAAGTCACTTTTCAGAAAATAAGCAAAACGTATCAACTCATTTCTGCATGTATTTTTTCATATACTGTAATGTATTTTTCAACAAAATTTAGTTATATGATCTCTCTTACTCATGCACTGTTAAAATGTCCTTGATGGTTACTAGGTATAAATATAAAATAATTGTATTATAAATGTGTAACTGCAGTATTTTTTCGGTTTTTAAAAAACAGTGGGTGGCCAAATGTTTTCGCTTCCACATTGATTTATTTGTCAGTTGCATTATAAAGGAAACCAATACACCATTAGAAGGTTTTAAACCTGCAATATGGCAGTATATAGTTTGTTGTATGCTATACACCCCCAAAACATCACATGCTGTTCCCCGAAAAATAACGCTATACGTTATACAGCGTGCCTATAGGCTATAACGTATTACGTTTACAAAAATAATATATATTATATAAAATACTTTCTTATAAAATATGCAAAAGCCGTAAAATAATATGATGTATCATTTTACATTTAAAGTAAAAATCCCTATTCCCTGTGCCGTTTAATTATTATACTACCATTTTACTGGAATGGAAGTAGCTTTTTACCATAGGTACTTATAATTTATATAGTATAACAATAACTTCTTCTTCCATAATATAATTCAACTAGCTCACCCCGCGCACTTCGTTGCTCGTTATAAAATGCCAACTCTATATGATTCAAATACTTGTTCAATTCGTCATTTAATATTCGGTGTAGAGGTGTCAAAAACTTAAAAATGTTCTACTAATTATAATAGTCTGCAACCAATAATTTAAAAAAAAAAAAATATGTTTGATTTCCATCGACCATCGCGTGAAATTCAAATGATAATTATGCAAGCGCCCGCCATTTCAAAATTCGAATTTTAGAAAACTCTTAGTGCACATTTATATAGTGGTACCGGGAAACTTTCAAGTCTCAAACTATCATTGTTTAGGCTTTATGTTGATCAGTCGGTGGGTCAGTCAGGGCACATTCGATTACATTATATTATAGCCATCCCACCCAGCGTTGTGCCGTATACCTACATATTATAATATGTATTTTCAAAATATATTCAAACTTTATAGTATTGAGTCTTGTTTTATAATAGTTACAATAGTTCTATCAAAAATTATAATATTTACATAAAAACATCTAATGTTAGAATAAACTACGATTGTTCAAATAAATTATATTTTAAACTATGTCAGGCATTGATATAAAGTGGACTATGATAATTTATACCTAATTATTATCTGTTTACATATATGCGTCACTGCTTCAGTTTAAAATAATGTTATATTATACTTAATATATTTTTTTTTAATTTAGTGAACTTTGGAGTTTTATTATTACTTACTAGCTGAACCCGTGCACTTCGTTGCCCATTTAGTGTACCAACTATATGTGACTCAAACTTTGTTCAATTCGTTATTTAATATTCAGTGTATGGTTTCAAAATTAATCTTAACTTTTCCGTTGCCTGGAATAAAAATACTGATTCGCAGCAGTACATCATCAGGTAGGCAATAGATCTGCGGTAGATCGCGGACCCCGTGCTGTATTTACGTTAATGTATGATTTAACTCTAAAGTATCAAAGTCATACCAAGTTTGTAGTATTTTACCTATGGTGGACTGATATGATCGATTATACAAAATCCTATCTAACATAACCGTACTAAATCAGATGATAACACAACGCATACAAAAGAATTCATTCAAATCGGTCTAACCATTTAGGAGGAGTTCAGTCACAACACACGTACAGTAGAATTATTGCCCTTAGCATTACATTCTGCAATTCATTTTTATATTATATGAAATCAACAAACATGCCCGATTAACCAATAGCAACCAATATAATATAATGAACTATATATCGCCACTGTTGTATTTTTGACATACCGATTTGAGATTTCCTTCCTTTCCGGTGGATTTTTGATATTGATACTGTTGTATTTTTGATATTGATTTGAGATTTCATACTTTTTCGGTGGATTTTCCTAAAATTTTATTTCGTAAAACCGTCTCATGGCAGTTACGAACATCTTCAAAAAAATTTGAGCCAAATCGGACCAGCCGTTCTCGATTGATGAATTGTTATACATTTTTGTCTCCATTTTTATATAATACATAGATATAGATTACTAGAATATAAAATTATTTTTTGGGAAAAGGTATTCTATTGCACGTATGCCTACTTTGGCTATTATACAACTAATATCCGACTGCATACCTACACAAAACCTATACCTATGCAATATTAGGTAAATATTATAATTTATAATATGAAAACGTACATCTGCCGTATTTTTGTTTGTGGAAGAAGAATAATAAATAATAATATTACCTACGTACTTAAAAATATACTTATATACCTGATATAATTTTATGTTCCTTACACAACAAACACACACACATACTACATACAGGACATAAACACGTACGCCTGCACGTACTTAGTATTTACATATACATTACACTTACACCAATGCGTATTGTTGTGACAATAATATTCCAGTACCTACCCAATATTATAATTTATATTATATAATTATATTCACAAACTATAAAAATAGCTACCAAGGTTTTTTAATTTTTTCGCCAACTACCATCAGGCTGCTTAAAATTGTTTGTAATGTATTGTGGTCCAATGGAATGTGACGAATTGTAAAAATCAGTTATGAGAATGATATGTATTATATTTATGTGTAACAGATATGTTTGACTTCCTAAATATATTTTATGTATTTAAGGTGGCAAAAATCTAATGTTAAAAGAATATAATATAATATTAGTACTTTTAATTCGTATTATTTTCTTTATATTATTATTAATAAGTATTTTAACTAGGTTTTTAGTAAAAACTTTTGACTAAATTTACCATTTATATGATATCTAAAATATGATGACTATTAGTTGAAGAATCTAAGTCAAAACTCAAGACTATAAATTCAAATTTAATAAACGTGAGATTATTACAAAATAAAATATTATTTGGTAAACGTAATATGTATATTGTTATTTACATTTTTATACTAATAAAAATACATAAAAATGTTTTTTTTTTTATTATGAGGTTTTTAAGTTGGGAACTTTAACTCCTAAGTCTAGTGGTGCGGTGCTTCGATAAATCAGCAACAACCATTAATTATAATATTATATTCAGGGACTGGCACCTTCCCGAAAGTAAGCGGGTTTGGAACCGGAACCCTCTAAATATTGGAAACCGAAACCTAACCCTTATTTAAATTAATATTAATACCGGAACCTAACCGGTACCCTTATTTAAATTAGTTTAAAAACTGGAACCTTACCGGAACCGACACTTTTACTAAACAAATTTTTTTTTTTTTGATAACTGGAAAGAAACCGATACCTAAATTTTAGTTTTTCTGGAAATTAAACTGGAACCGAAACCAAAATTTTAGTTTTTTCTTGGAAGCAAACAGGAACAAGAACCGGAACCGTACAAATCATCAAGTTTCTAGTCCTTAATTATATTATAATCTATAACTGCATAGGCGCGTACCAGTAAAAGTCTTAAAGAGCGACGCGTGAACGCCAACATCTAAATAATAGTGGTTTGATATGGGAGTTATGGCATATTATGATATTGTGTATCTAGATATAATATAAAGTGCCAACGCGCAAATAAACTTAAAATATAGTACCTTTTACCAACGACAATATGGATAAGTAAATTAATTAATAACACAACACATCATATATTTAAACTTGATATATAACTTTGATAATTGAATAAAACAATAAATATAGTGGGTACCCAATACAATATAAATAAAGGTGGACAAGCGGGTACCTACCACCTTGCTCTACAGTTTTTGTTGTTGTAATGAATGTGTAATATTTGAATGCAATGATAAATCATTGCAAACGAAAATAAATTATGAGCGGAGACATTCTAGTGCCTTGCATACTTGTATAAATAATCAAATTTAATAGGTAAAAAGAAATTATCTAAGATCGAAAATATCCCACGGTTATAAATAGCCTGAGTTTCTAATGAATTTTTTCTTTTTCATAGAGGCACAAAAACTTGTTGGGGACCTTTTATTAAAATTTCTTATGTTAGCTATGAAAAGAAAAACATTTATGAATATCTAAATCAAAAATAATTCACAAAATTTGAATAAATGGCCAAGGCTATAAAAGCTCAAAAATAGTCAAAATAGTTTCAAATTTTTACCATGCATGAAAAATGCTAATATATATATTTGGTGAACTTTTCTGGAGATACAAAATATAAAAAAATCGAATAATGGGAATACGATAATTTACTGCTGGATATCAAATATCATAAAAATTATAAGTTCAAACAGTAAACACTCATAAAAAATTAATGTTCATTTTAAATAAACTTTTTTTTGTTAAAGTCAGAAACATTTATGTGAAGTCTTCTGTTAAACATTTTAATTTTTACTATGAAAAGAATAACTTTTCTAACTTAATAATAATTTACAAAATTTGAAAAATATTACTACCTATGTCTATAAAAAGCTAAAAAAAAGAGTCAAAATTGTTTGAAAATATTACTATGTATGGAAAATGGCCATTTCACATTTTAAAACAAAATATCAAAAATGTATGCAATGGTACATACAAATTCGTTAATTTAACAATGAAAATCATATATCGTAAAAATGTTAAATTTATATGGTGATAAAAATTAATCTTACTTTCCGGTAAACGTTTTTTTTTTTGTTTAGGGTAAGAACATTTGTGGGAAGTCTTCTATCAAAATTTCAAATGTTAGCTATGAATGACACAACTTTAGTAAAAAGTCAAAAAAATTGAACTTTAAAATACCAAAAAATAATTGATCCCATGTATTTTTAATATTTTTAAACTTCCATTAATGCAATTTATAAACAACCTAGCATTTTAGATCGTGACTTTTTTGGGACAGAGCGCTTCGAAGATAGTTATTTTCATAATTTTCAGCTTTTAAAATTGAGTTTTAATCATTATAAACAAGTTTGATACATTCATTTGACGCCAACTAATATAGGTATTAAAAACTACAACAATTGAAAGTATAAAATATAAATGATGAATTTTCGTAAGCTTGACTTTTTTTATTGTATCTATAAAAAAGCGGGGCTTGTCCAACTATGATGAAGACGTGGTGCCCGGGGCGAAGGCCCCGATCGCTCTGCCCTAGGGACGCCCCTGATGTACCTAACTGAGAATATGAGAAATATTATGTATAATAAATGTATTCTTTAGAAAGTGGTCGTTTTGTTTTTAGAATTTATATTGTGTCAGTAAATATGAAAAAGTAAATTTATGAATCACTTATAAATTATATTCCAACTAAAAACTAATAAGTATCTATCAATTATTTTCCCAGTTTTCCTACCACATAATATTAATTTTTTCAAAATTAAATAAATAATGTTCATGACGTCGAGCTGCATTTAAAATCGGAGTAGGTCAAATCGGCAACGTCGCATTCACGCCAATTGACGCCAGTACAACAAACCGAGTTTTTATAAGTAGTATTGGCGTAAAAAGATCCTTCCAGAAACACGTAGGTACCTAACCTACATGGCTATACACTACGTCTTGGAGACGACCATAAAATATGTAATGTCCTTGCAAGTGATCAACCATATTCTCTGGCGTTGGCCATTACAAACCGAGGCGATCGTCGCGGCGGACTATTCGGGGAATTAAGGGGACAACGAGAAGAAAAAACTGTGACGCCAGACAATATTATTGTAAAGATGAACATTGTGTGAGGGTGGTGAGTAGGTACGGGTAGTGAGACGTCATTAATTTATCTGCCCCGCCACAGTGATGTCAAACGACTTGGGTACAACATATAATAATAATGAAATTGAATTCTTTGTTGTTGAGGGTGCGGACCAATAATATTTACTTCAGACACGAAAACACGTACTTGTTATTTTATTTACTTGTTGGTTGTTACAGTATATTATATTATTATAACGTGCCGAAAACGCACAGCCAAAATATTAAGGGTGCAGCAGCCAGTAGCATGCCAGCATATTATGTTGGCCGGAAAATGTTATAATTCTATTTATCGTATTTTCGCGTTCATATTATTTATAACGCCTTAGACAAACTTGAAAAGCAATTTGTGAAAACGTGTAAATATCAACAAATATTTAAACAATCTGCCTATATTAATAACTAGTCAGTGAACATTATACATAATATCATCACAATTTCATTCAACGATTATACCGAGGCAGTATACCCATACATGGCAATATGCCATTTGTTTTAGAGTATATAAAAAAATAATAGTTTAATTAAATTGTTATAAAATACTACTATGATTATTAGGAGGTATTATAATTTTTAGCATTATTTCTGTGCGGTGTGAATCAGTGGCACATTAGACAATAGACATTAAGCGCACAGGGGCAACATTTTACTAACACCTAGAAATATACATTTAATATAGAATATTTTTTTGGGGTAATAAATATAAATATGCTTAAAGTCATTATTAATATACTTCATCAAATATATTTAAAAAAAATAATCTTATATTTTTCGTCGTGCACGGTCTTGAAAAAATTCCTGAATTATAACGTCATTATAGTTTATTGTTATAGTGACATCAGCTTCTATGTTCAATGTTCACAATTGGTAATGCAGACAGTCTTACAATGCCTATATTATGTTATTTGACCTTGTGTATGATTTTATGCGTTTTAGGGCTAAAAATGATATCTCAGTCGAACAATAAATATTACTAACTGGTGTGCAAAATAAGCAATATGAATAAAAGGGCGCTACACGCTTATACAATTAAAATGTAAGATTATTATCTAGTGAACCTCAAGGGATTTTTTTTTTTACATTTTAATTTTAAAGCAAGTTATGAGAATTTTAAAACGCATAAACATTTTATAATTGTAAAATACTCATAACGTCTTGTTTCTGTTGAACTGTCACCGCTATATTTTCAATTTTTTTTTTGTCGTTTTTCAATATTTCTTGTGTCTAAGCATATTATTATTTATTGCATAAGACAGTGTAGTGGTTTACATATATGTAACACCATTACATGATATACTGTAAAGTATAAGTATAAATATGAATAATAATAATAATAATAAGGAAGAAGGCTTATGTATCTAGGTACGCAGTATAGGACTGATGGTATTGAAAATAATTTTCGGTATTACTGTATTGATCACAATACCGGTTTGAAACGGTATACCGAAAAACCGAACTGTTTCGATAGGTATACCTAAATACCAATATGGTACGGTTTACCGAAATAATAAATAAAATCTAACTAGTATCAATATTTTTTACTTTAATATTGTTTCACATTTTATACTTTATTATATACTATAATATACAATATTATAATCTATATTATTGCCATTGCCCTTTGATACTAGAAAACAGCACTAAAACTTGCACAAATAATTATTTTATACTTCAAATTAGGTAAGTTAATTTATGTAAATTCTTGTACATTGCTCCAATTTTTTGAAAAACATAAGTAGTTAACTAATAAAACTAGTGGATTTTTTTAAACTGTCCCTGCCTATCGGCTATCAACGTCTATTACCTATAAAACAACATGATTGCATGGATAGGTATTTTATATCTTTATTTTTCTACGCTGCTACAGTATAGGTTTAAACTTCTAAAGTAGTCAATTTGAAGGTAAGTAATTCACCAAAATGGCAAGTAGGTACTCAAGTTGTTTACTGTTTACGGAATGCCGTTTAGACGGTTTTTTACGGTATACCGTTTACCAAAATAATTTTAAAAATACCGGTATACTAAAAATACCGTCAGCCCTAACGTAGAATAGTTACCCGGGTACACATATAAATGAACAATTTTTAGCACATATAAGAGACACAAAACACATCATGTTAAGTTCGTTAGTTCTGGGACCAGTAGGTACAGCTACCCGCAAGCCAACGAACTCCGGATGACAATACTGTTAGTAAGTCTTTCGATATTTCTGTAGTTAATAAGTATTGCGTATGTAATTAGTATTGTGTACCTATGCCTTTAATGAGTATGATGTAAAAATAAAAACATATCACCTGGAATTTAATATTTGATATACCATACCTGAAGCTCCTGAGTTACGGTTAAAATATAATTCATAGAGCTCTGAAAACCGTCACTGAATTATCTAAATATAACAGGTTCCACAACCCCGTTACAACAGTCAATCATAAATTTACAAGTAGGTCGACAAAAATAAAATAAATATGGTAGGTGACGTTTAATGGTTGACAATCGGGAAAATATTTATGAATATAATGTTATTTTGAACTTGTATTAGCTGATAAACTGTAATTTCTGCCACATGCCATATATCTTAGTCTGTATATATAAAACAGTAAGCTGATTGACTGCTATCAACGCACAGCTCAAACCATTGGACGGATCTGGCTGAAATTTGGCATACAGATAGCTATTATGATGTAGACGTGCGCTAAGAAAGGATTTTTCGAAATTTGCATCTTAAAGACGTGCTCAAACAGGGATCTTGAGGTTCACGATGGAAATTGGAAATTTTATTTTTATTTATTTTTTAAATAGTTGCCATTGGTTACACAAAATAGGTATAATATAATCTGTATATTATTTAAACGCGTTGTCGGCGGACAGAGCCACGGTAGTGATTATTAAATGCTCTACGTCTGTCGTCTATTACTTTATCCTAATCTGACATCATATAATATTATATTTTACGCACTACGCAGTATATTCAATACATTGTTATCGATTGGTAATTGGTATTGGTTAGTGTATAAATATATTGATTTGTACGGCATTGTCGGCGTTGACGCGTTGTCGACGGAAAGAGCCGCGGTAGGACCGTTGTCGTTTTCACGATAGAAGTTATTAAGTAGTATTTATAAGTTATTATAAGTGATTATCCTACATATTATATTTATAGCTGCGCGTGACGAAAACGTTTGCTTATATAAAATGTATGCCCACGTGCTGTAAATTATATGTACTTGGCCGCTTTGTCGTTGTCGTTGTCATTAAGTAGCGATAGCCCAGCGTTCGATAAAGGACCGGTAAACGGTTTAGGTATCCAAGTGTAATATAAAACAGCTTACTGCCAGATTAGTTTTTTAGATTTTTCCGTGTTTGGTTTTTGTTGTTAGGAGGATTAATTTAACGTTGTTTATTTAATTACCTAAGAAATGGCTAAAGAAAGTCTTTTAGTTAATGGAGAACTTGAACAACATACTGTTGTCCCCATTGTTGGCGATGGTGCCTGTTTATTCCGAGCTCTTTCTTTTTTAATACACGGAACACAAGTCAATGCGATGGAGGTGCGATCACTAATTGTTGGACATGTGGTTGCATGTTGCAGAATGTGTTGCCAAGCGCAATAATTCTACTGTACATGTGTTGTGACTGAACTCCTCCTAAATGGTTAGACCGATTTGAATGAATTTTTTTGTATGCGTTTGCGTTAATTCATCTGATTTTAGTACGGTTAGGTTAGGTTAAGATTTCGCATTAATTGATTATATCAATCCATCATAGATAGAATACGACAAACTTGGTATAACTTTGATACTTAAGAGTAAAATCATACACTAACGTACATACAGCACGGGTTCCGCGATCTACCGCAGGTAGATTGCCTACCTGATAATGTACTGCTGTGCCCCAGAATTTTTATTCCGGGCAACGGAAAAGTTAAGATAAATTTTGAACACCATACACCGAATATTAAATAACGAATTGAACAAAGTTTGAGTCATATAGAGTTGGCACATTTACCGGGAAATGAAGTGAGGGGGCTAGGGACTTAGGCCACCCAGACATATTTTTTTATAAATATAAATATTATGTATTAAATAACAAATAAACAAAATCTAAACTTCTTTTCACATTGTTGCTTTTTATATTAAATAATCAATAATTTATCTACTAAAATGACAAAATATTTAAATTAAGAATAAAGTATAATTTTTTATTGTAATAATGGTACAGTAAAACCTGTGTAATATGGAACCCGAATAACGTGGAAACCTGACTTTTATGGAAAAATGTTACGGTACCGGCAAACCTAATGTAGTTTTAAATACATCGTTCCCTGAATAAGATGGAACCTGTTTAACGTGGAAATGGAAACAATATTTTGTCATGAACCTGTATATCGTGGAAATATGTACATGTACTATTTTAAAATTATCAGTCAATG
>NC_042493.1:96774445-96776173 GCF_005508785.2 Acyrthosiphon pisum
AGTTTGCAATATACATTTTTGTTGGTTAAAATTAAAAAAAAAACCAACTTTATAATTTAGGTGGGCCTCAGTACACAATTTAGGGGCCCCGTTGGCATTTGCCAACTAAACGACCGTTAAATCCGCCACTGATAATAATAGTGTAACAACCTGCAACATAATACAATAATACAAGATAATTATAATTACATATTTAAATAAATACAATTGAGAACCCCCCGTCCTAAACCTAGGCTACGCCGCTGACAAATTAGAACGTACAAGACGCTAGTACAATAAATACGTGGTTTAGGTTGGAGTACCTACTGGAAGTATATAATATGTGATATAATTACCCATAGAGTACAATATTTTTTTTAAAGGAAATAATATAAATCGCAGCCAGATAACTTAATAAACAAAAACATAAGTATAAATCAATGAATGATTACGTCGTAATGACGGTACATAAAGGTAACGTTATACAAGGCATCAAGCCTGACTGGTGCTCTGGTATACACTATATTACTAGACACAATTACTTTAGTTTATATTTATGAAATGTAGGTAAGTAAAAGAAACAACATTACTCATTCACAAAGATATGTAGTATTAAAGTCATAAATAAATATTATCATTTTTGTACATCATTATTCATTATGAATAAAGTTGTTGAAGGTCTGTGAATTGTGATTAAACATTTTCTTACATAAAGTACATAAAACATATTTGACGTTATTGTTAAAACATTTTTGACTATTCAAAAGTTTGTATATATTATCTATTTATCTGTTTAGACATTTATAACAAACAATATAAAAACTTGTGTACTATATAGCTAATAGCTATATTATGTTGTATGATACGAAAATATGTATATTATACATTCTACAATACTATCTGGACTTCACATTATTATTATAAAATTTAGAGGTATCAATTTACGGCTAAAATAAACGTAATCTGAATCGTAACCGCGAGTCACGACCCATTAAAAAAATTTTCCTACCCACAATTGGGTCGCTACCCATGGTTTGGGAAACGCTGACGTTTGTAGTATATTGTATAACACTGTTTTATTTGCTTATATTATTCATTACTATTATGTAAATCATTTGGGCGCCCACCTATTAATTATTATTTATACTATTGTGGTATTGCTTATTATTATATGCCACCTTTTAAGTTCAGTACCATTTTTTACCATTCCTTTTTTATATAAAGCTACATATAACTTTGGGTAACCTTTTCCCGTCCTCAACACATCCCGAGTCATGTCCGATAACCACGATTACCAAAAGTAGGATCGGACTCAGCGTCAACACACACTAAATAATTAAGTTGGTGAGTATCTAGGTAGGTATTTGAAAATTAGTAGATAGGTAATAAGTGATCATCTCTAGTGCCGGAGTGCCTACTTAGGTCCACACTCCCTATTTAATTAGTTAAAATTTGATGCCGAAAAGCTACCGGAAATTAAAATTAAATTTTTATGAGTGCTTGAAGTTTTTACAACATTGTATATTCACTCGATTTCTCGGGTACCAATTTTTTTATTCTGCTGTTATTCAAAAACGAAAAACTGTAGATACATAAAAATTTCACTGAATAATAGATAAATACATTTTATACATTTTGTTAATTGTTTTAAGCGGTAATAAAGACTAAACATTTTTGGTCTCCCCCTTCCATGGAATTGACCTAAAGATGCCCCTGCTTTCACGACCAGCAGACTACAATATTATTATT
>NC_042493.1:96776223-96791120 GCF_005508785.2 Acyrthosiphon pisum
TTTCGGGAGCAGGCCCCCCGCCTTGTAAAGGAGACTCCCAGGGCAACCCATATTTCCCGATCTACTTATATCAGTAAGCGTCATGAGTTGGAATTAATGCGCTGACAAGCCTCGGCTACCGATTTATAGGGACTCTCAACTATCCCGTCGAGGGCACAAGGTACCACTGACCGGAAGCGTGTACGATCAGCCCGCAAGAAAAGCAAGAAAAGCTTACGGCTTAAATTGGGAAGTAAAGAGCCTGGGGCAGTTGTAGCCAGTGCAACCCCCCTCCAAAAAAAAAAATACGGCCATGTTTAATATAAACTTTTGTAAAACGGGACTAAATACAGGAGCCAAGAAGACAAAAAAAATTACAAATCGACGGAGTATAAGGTGTAATATAACCTATAGGTTTATTATTGTGTTGTGATTCTGTAAATATAACAAAGCAGACATTATGTTAATGCGGTAGAGCTGGAAGTACACACACTATAGCCACCGACGCGTATTGTCACCGGAGGGGGCCGTTGGGCGTTGGGGCCGGTGAATATAATATTATATTGTTACGCAAACATAAATACACACGCACGGGTGGCGGGCACACAATAAAAATATCATCCCCCGGAGCGTATACATTAAATATAATAAAATAACCTTTTTACAATGCCAATTTAACAGGCGACAAAGTCTAACCTAATTGATCTCAAATATCAACAATACACCGCCGCGGCGGCCCCTTTTATAATAACAGTTGTCAGTTATTATACACACGCGTATCGCTTACCTATAGCATCTATATATATTTATAATCAGGCGCGGATCTAGAACATATTTACGGGGTGGGGGGGGGGCATCTTAAATAAAATTTCAGCCTAAGTCTGATAAAAACATTGTACATGCCATGTAAGCTAATAGGCAAATATTATTATTTAAATCCCAGTTTATCAGTACAATAAAATATATAAAATTATTAGATAATTAATAATAATAATAATTAATAATAAAACATAACAAAATTTGTTAAAAAATGAAAAATATTAAAAAATGATCACAGAACAAAATCCTTTCGTCTTTTAGATTTGGCAAATTCGTCAATTACTTCTTCACAGTCAATACTAATATTTCTATAACAATTAAGTAATGCAAGTCCATTTAAGCGCTCTTCGGATATTCTTGATCGCATCCAAGTTTTTAGTCGGCGAAGAGAAGAAAAATTTCGTTCCACAGTTGCTGGAGTGGCTGGTAATGTCAGGAGTATAAGAAAACAATTATAAATAATTGGAAAGATTTCGGAATCACATCTTTCAAAAGCTTCTAATGCTGTTTTTGGAATTTCTTTTTCATTTGTCCAATATGTATGCCATAATTGAAGCTCTCCTTCAAACTATTTTTTTACGAGGTCTTCCGATAAGTTCCAATTAATAGATATTAATTCACAAAATTGTGCCACCATATTGTTAATTTTACTTTGGATTTCTTTTTGGTTATTAAAAACGTCTTTATTATGAATAAACGTTGGCAAAATTATATCTAAATCAAACACTGACACTGATTTTTCATCGAATCTGTACTCAAGGTCGGTAATTAAGTCATCTAAAAATGGAATAAACAAAACGATACGAAAATAATCTGATCCAGGAATCTTACATCCATCTATGTGGATGATTTTAATCTATTTTCTTTTAAATTTAAAGTTTTAAGACGATAGGTATTATTCACGATTAGATACGACACACTGCACACCGCTATTCACGGCACGATATCGGAACATAATCGGATATGGCCCCAGTTTACGACAGTTTTTGGATGATTATTGACTTATAAGTGTAATTTATTTTATTTACTGTTACTGTAAATTGTTCGAGTTAAATTTTTAATTATGGCTGATTGTCGAGGAATTTAAATAAAAAGCTCTTTCTGTTACTGACAAGTTAAACATCTAAAAAATGTACGATGAAAAAAGTGTCACTTAGACTAATGTGCATTTTGAAGACGAAAGCTAAAATTCTCTGTAAACGCTATAAATAGATATATTATTTTATAAAATAACTATACAAATTTTAAAGAATACATATTACTAACATAATGTTTATGCAATAATTAATTCTAAGACCCGCACAAATATATTGAATTGAAACACGAATTCTGATGGAAAAACTAAAACATTTGTAGAGCTCATAGGTGATAGGTCAGGTTATGATAATTTCAATCATCCTCGAGTCCACTGGTTGTTTAGTGTTAGTTTAGGTTTTGGTGTTATGTCAATACGCTGGTACCACTGATGTATTTTTTCAATCCAGATTCTTACTTTTCAGGTTTCAAACTAGAAAATAATTAATAAAATGTACTTACTTATTTATAGAAAAAAAATTTAATAACTTTTATAAATATTATAATAATTTGAAATTTGAAATGTCTGTAAACTGCTCAATACAAGTCAAAATATTTTTAAAATTGAATGATTCATAGAAAATGAAAATATAAACATTCAGTGCAATTTCCATGTATCTACAGTTTTTCGTTTATAAATTACAAGAAAATAAGAGAATCTCTACATGAGAAATCTAGTGAATATCCAATGTTGTAAAAATACTTTAAACGCTCATAAAAATGTAATTTTGATATTCTTGTAGACATTTTTTATTTGATAAAGGTAGTATATAACTTATGAGAAATCTTGTATTAGATTTAAAAATTGTGATTATGAATTTTTAATTTTTTTCAAATATCATAGTTTCATTATATTAGGAGTTATCATTTTAAATATTTACTATTGATTCCCTGAAGTACCAATTAGATTCATTTTATAATCAAAAAAGATACAGTTAAAGAAAATATAAGCATTTTTACTATTCTAAAAGGTGACGATACGTAAAAAGAATAAAAAAACCTACATCATTGTAAAATCAATACATTAATACCTCCGCTCAGAATCTAAAAATCAGTCATATCTGTCAATCAAATTAACAAAATAACAATATAGCAACACGCTATGTAGAGGTTTTGTCTATAAATTGAGTAGGTAGGTATATAAATACTACGTCTATCCAATGTCCATAGAGTAGGTATATTATAAAGACAATGTTTATAATATTAGTGCAATGGCATCGGCTTCAAAACTAAGATAATCTCAGATTTTTTTGAAATTTTTTGACTTATTCCGTAGACTTTTCTAAAATGTTATTTTATACAAACTTTGCCTTGACAATTATAAACAGAACAAAACAATCTTATTCAAATTGGTCGAGCCGTTTTTGAGTTTTAGCGATTAATTGTTTCGTAAAGTAATTCTGCTATAAAAGATTTAATCATTTATATTTTATAACATTTATTTTATAATTCTCATATTTAAATGTCACCTGTTTGATAAACTTTAGTTATCTTAAATCGAAATACTATATTACAACCAAATTAAATACATATTATCTATTCATTTATTTTAATTATTAAAATTATATTATTATACTAATGCATTAACAATCGCTAAATATTTGTTAAATCAATAGTTAATGCCTATTTGTTTAGTAAACGTAATTTAATGGCAAAATAAATTTTAACGAACCATTAAATTAATTAATTTTCATGTAACTCGGCATAATTATCCATAATTGGTATTTAGTGATTAGTTTAATGAAGATTAAGCAATTACACAAAAAGGACATAATTGTTATTTTATTCAAATAAATATAATGCAAGCTTTGATAACGGTACGAAATGACTGGACAAATAATCGTCGAAACGATTTTTTATCAAAGGATAGTATTTAATCTATATAATTTATTCATACACATTTCATACGTTTTAAATCATTATTAACGTTTTATTTTATCATAATATAGTATTTAAATTTAAGAAAACCAAAATATTTTATCAAATCGATGACATTTAAATATATGAGAATAATAAATGAATATGTGTCATTTTTTGATAAAATAACTAAATCACCAATCGGTTAATGATCGATAAGATACTTTATAAAAAAACCCATAACGAAAACAAAAAACAAGTAAGTGGATGTCACTCTGCTGTACAGTAGGTTACAAGTGGGTCAATATATAATGGATTGTATTAAACTTGAATTCAATGATATAATATAATTGTATAAGAAAAACGATTCTGAGCGGAGACGGTTTATCAGTATGGATTTTTATATTGTTATTATTAATTATTATAGCCTGTTAGTTGAAACAATATTATAATATTATTATTATTATTTTTTATTCGTTGCTCTGGCGATTAATAAAGCGTTAGAAATTAAAATCCCATTTTTAGCGGTTTTCGTAATATGTCGGTAGTTTTTCGTGTGGTATTAAATAACTATTGAGAAAATTGAAAAATGACCTGTTTGATGTACCATCTTGATCCAATTTGCTAAAAGATAAGGTACTATATGTTGAAATTGAAGCACTCCTTCTGGTAGAAATTTCGTATACAGGATGAAAAAAAAAATAAACCCCATTGTAAAACCACTGACTAGCTTCCTCGCTCTGCTCAGAATCTAATAACGTTTAGTCTAAACTAAGTTCATAGTTGTGCAACTTAAAATTATTTCCGTGTTTTGTATTGTTATTTTCCTGCTCTCTTGTGTATCGACATAAAGACAACAATTGATTTTTACACAATTTTTATAACGGTAAGAAATATTGATTTTATTAAGATAAGGGTATATCTTGATTCGTTTTTTCGTTGGGACATGTTGTTTGTTTTGTAAAAAAATGTATTCTTATTAAATTATTATTTTAAATAATTTGCCTGGTAACAATAATTGTATACGTTTTTATTATCCTACTAATATTATAAACGCGATAGTTTGTAAGTATGTTTGTTACTCTTTCACGTAAAAACTACTGAATGGACTTTAATGCAACTTTGCAATAATAGTTAAAGCTTATACATCAGAATAACACATAGGCTACAATTTATAAAGATATATAGTGTGAATATTAGATTCTGAGTGGAACGATGAATGTATTGATTTTACAATGATGTGTGTTTAAGTAGTTAATTCTGTTACCAAAAAATCTAAAAAATACATAAGCACAGATTATTTTTATAGTAATTTTAAGCTCAAATTAGGACGAATTTACATGTTAAAAAACCTGAATAACTATTTTAGTTATTTTGTTGTGATTTTAAAATATTATTCATGGGTACTTGAAACTTCTAAAATACACTATTTTATGTCTATGATAGTACCACGATTTGTTGTTAATGTATAACACGTTATAAGTACCTAATGGATATTGTGATATGATTAATTTGGAATTTATTGTAAATACCTATTATTGGTCAATTTTTTTTTAATACCATAGATAAGTATATAATAATATATCTTATACTTAGACTGACATACCGTCTCCACTCAGAATCGTTTTTCGTATACAGTGATATTATATCATTGAATTCAAATTTAATACTATCCATTATACAGTGACCCACTTGTAACCTACTATATAGCAGAGCGACATCCACTTAGCCACCTTTTTTTAATTTTAATTTTAATTTTAAAAAATGTGTAAATTGTATACCTATACCTTTTTTAGTAAGAAATAGTCGTTGGCTGAAAATAAATAACATTCAAACAATAAATAATTCAAATAATTATTATAGGTAATTATTAAGTTTAGCAAAAAAAAAACAATTAATCAATTACGAAAGCGTGATTTTGTGTTCTATTTCGTAATTAGAATTGTTTGCAAGTATAGCATTTTTAAAGTATAAACATAATTATAACCACCGTACTGTATTTTTCGGAAGTGTAGAAAAAGCAAGTGCTAAGAATTGTGTTTGTATGTAGATTAGACCTCTGGGAAGGAGACGGGCTAATCTAAAAATGGTTAAATTTGGTTTTTTTTTATTCATCTGATATTAGTGCGGTTTGGTTAGGTTAGAATTTTGTATTAATTTATTATATTAATCCACCATATGTGGAATACGACAAACTTGGTATAACTTTGATACTTTAGAGTTAAATCATACACTTCCGTCCAAACAGCACGGAGTCCGCGATCTACTGTAGGTAGATGCCTACCTGATAATATTATACTGCTGCGAATCAGAATTTTTATTCTGGACAACGAAAAAGTTAAGATTAATTTTGAACACCATGCACCGAATATTAAATAAACGAATCTAACGAACATTGAATGCGAATGAGTAGCTCCATCTATTGGCGTTTTAGTTTCGGTCAGTGGTTTAGTCGTTATAATTCGAATAATAGGTATCAGTTCTCACTTGTGACGTTACCAACAACATTACTTAATATATATACATCCATTGATTATAAATACAACATAAGATCGCTCACTAGCCCCTTTATACCCGGTGCGAAATAGTGGCAAAAAATTGATTCTTTGTGAAGTGCTGAAGTCACTCATAAGAAACTACTGCTCGAATTCAGCACTTCGCAAAGAATCAATTTTTCGCCAATAATTCGCACCGCGTAAACAGGGACCAGTGAGCGATCTTATATATTATTTATATTATTTATAATCAACGATACAGCGTTTGATACAGTTCTCAATGACCCCAGGATCTCCCACCTTCCCCCTGGTCCATCTACTTATCCATATTGTGTCAGGTCGTATCTGTATCCTGCGGCCTAGTCGTGCAAAAGTCATATCGACGTTTCCACGAAACGCTAACCATTTATTAGATACTATTACCAAGTTTCTAGTTTAAGTATATATATATTTATATGATATGGATCCCCATATCCTGTCACTAGATATGTGATTTGTGTCTTATATATATGAAATGGTTTTTTATATAAAACGTCAAACTGTCGAACTTAAAATATTACTCTCGAATAATAATATGACAAACCGGCTGACCTTCCTCCTTATCATAGTCATGTATCTGCAATTTGGAAATTATTTCCAAATTGCTATTGTGTTCGTTCACCTATTCCCGACAGTGCTATTGTTTAAGATACTTCTCATTTAACTACCTATGTTCATTGTTCACTATACGTCGTTAGTACACGGATATTATCCGTTACAACAGTATTCCAATAATGTTAGTACCTGTATAAAATGTAGTGTAAATAAGTCTAACTAACAACTCTAACTTACTAGTTACAATTACGTGACGTTGAACCAAAACAACTATTACAACTTTTATACACAGATATTTTTATCATATATATCTGTGCTTTTAAATGAATAATATTATCTCAATAATTGGAACCATCGCCATACAATCGTGGATTGTCGTTGGTCGTGGGCTCGCGTTGGCAGCCCTGCCAATGTCGATCCGTTTCCATAACTAAGCACACGGTAAACTCCGACGCGCCTCACTTCAAGCCCGTTGGGCGTGACCGACGGCGTTTCCACGTATGTTAACTAGTTAGGTATTAGTTAAATACTAAAGTGTCGGAAACTAATCCGAAAGCCGTACGTTTAAAAACTCCGAATCTGCTTCGAATTCAGTCCCGTACTCCTGTGACACACAACCTGCAAGAATGGTGAGTATTTTAACCACACAACTCTTGTGTTTCCAATTTTCTGTTTTCCGACGACTTATCGTTGTGTATTGACCGTGATACGACTCGTGTGTGACAATACTTTGTAAAAGATTTTCCTTTGACAGAATTTCATAGAATATCTACATAATTCATAGTATAATGTTTATTACGTTTCGTATCTGTTTGACTTATATTTGAACGTTTGACGTCTATTTAATGTGGTTTTTGACAAACAGATCGTTCGGAAACTGTCGTATTGTACTGCTTCCCCGCTCATTGGTTCGAAATCGAATACTGTCGTGTCTCGATAAATCGAATCTCAAGGGGATTTAAAATTAATAAACCTAACTCAAAAATGTTGTGAACAAGTTACAAGCATTTCAAGGGCCAAGAAAAAATTCGAACCATTGAATGTTTTCGAGCTATTGCAAATTGGTCGTGCTAGGTAGATCGAACCGTGTACGGTTTAAGACCTTTAATTGGTTACACCGGTTTAGTTATTGGACCTACTCGTTTCTAAATACTAGCTACCCACAAATGTATTCAATTGCTGCTTGTTCTATTTGATAATATTTTAATTCTATGCATTAATGGGTTTACTTTACACAATGTTTCTTATTTCATGAATACAATTTTACTGCTTATAGACTTTCACAAAGAATAACAAGATGATGCAGCACATCAACTACAGAGTGCGCGTCACCTTACAAGATTTCAGAATGTTCATTGGCACATTTAAAGGTATTTTATTCAACTTTTATAAATAATTATTGATGTTTGATTTTTATATGGGACTTTTGTGTTTTATAGCCTTTGATAAACATATGAACTTGATTTTGGCCGACTGTGAAGAATTTCGTAGACTGAAAAGAAAAGCCAAAGGACCTACAATACCCGCAGAACCAAGAGTAGAAAAGCGTGTACTTGGTTTTATTTTATTACGTGGGCAAAATATCGTATCTATAACTATCGAAGGACCCCCTCCACCCGAGGAAGGTTTTCCAAGAATTCCACTACACGGTGGTGCTGGTGGTCCAGGATCTAGCCGTGCTGCCGGACGAGGGATGCCTCCTGCCATACCATCACCAGCTACACCTGGTAATATTCTAGAATTATATATTTATTGTTCTTCAAACTTTGTAAGATAAATTTTATATTTTTTAAAAAACCATAGGTTGTTTTTTATTTGGGTACCTACCTAATTCAAAAATATCTTAATTTTTGCAATTATTTTTATTGAACATAAAATATTACTTTTGGTTAGTACCTATTACAGTTATAAATGTAACTATTAAAATACTTAATAGAATTTTTTTTAAAATTATTACCATCTATTTGTAGGTCATAGAATGATAATACATAATATATATTTTAAAAGTTTGATTTTTCTTCCAAATTACTTAATTATTTTAGAAATTAAATTTTTGTTAATATATATGATTATTATTTATAAGTATTCACAAAGTATTTTAGTGTCATAAATTCTTTTTATTTATTTTAGAGGTCTAAGTTGTTTTATTTTATTTATACCTATAGGCTTACAAGGACCAGTGAGAGGTGTTGGAGGTCCTTCGCCAGCTGCAATGGCTCAACCACCAATAAGAGATTTACCAATGATGGCTCCTCCACCAGGCATGATGGGTATGCATATATTTAAATATACATTATTAGGTACATGTCATTAAATCAATCATGTATTTAATAATATTTTAATTATATCTTAGCTGATATGCCACCATTGCATGGTATGGGTCAAGGTGGACCATCAAGAATGCCAGCCAATAACATGTGTGGTCCTCCACCTATGATGAGAGGTAAGTAGTGTTGTATATTAAAACTGATCAACATTTTTTCTACATACAAAAATTATTATTTAGGTCCTCCAGCTGGTCCAAGAGGATATTAGTGTGTAATACTGATATTATCTACTGAAGATTTGATACGACTAAATAAATAATCATCGCATAGCATTCAATAATTGTATTACCAATTTCATATGCTAGTGATGTTCAACAACAAATTTTATTTAATATTGTAAATTCTTTTAAATTAATAACTTCTAATGATAACATACTTTGATTCCATATACTAGTATATAATATATTATTATATTATGTATTTAAATATAAGTGTGAAATTGAACAAGTAAAAATCTACAAAACAATCAATGTCTATTGGTTATTTATTTTGGTTAATCTTTGTTGGTTATTTTTTATTCATGGGCTTTATTAAAAGTTATTTTCCTGTTTATTGCATGTTTAATTTTAAAAACTAAAACTACCTTGAATACTTCATATTGGCAAGCATTAATTTACTTGCTCATAATTATGTACATAAATAAATATAAATGCTCACAAATTGTGTTGTAATATTATTTTTAAGACATTATTTTATCATTTATAAACTACATTTAAAAATTTAATCAAAGAGAAACATTGCAGTGAAGTATAAAAAAAAACTAGTTATGTTATTAGTATAGAATTAAAATGTCTTTAATTGTTTTAATACATTTCATTTATATTCCAAAACTTTTTATAAATTTTTTTCATTTAGTGTTGTGTAGCAGATATAACTTATACTATAGAGTCTTAAATAATGTGGTAATAATCAATTTATCTAGTTAATGCTCAACACTGGTCGGGTTCAATTTGTTGGATATCGCAGCGCTTCTCGACGATGACGCGTCGTACAGGCGTACAGCACCACACCAGACGTGGCGTTTCCGTCTTCGAGACTATATCGCGGCTGATATATTTTTCAATGGCTGTCGTTCCCAGTATTTAAGTTTCGATTTTTGACAACATTTATCAAATTGAAAACTGAAAAATGATTTTGAAGTTAAAAATGTATTATGTTTTCAACTTTTATAGTTAAGAAAAGAAAATTTAAAAATAGGTTAAGTACACGAAAGTAGATTATTCTGTAACCAAAAAATAACAAATTCAGTAATTTTTTTGTTATTTTAAAATATTATTCATTGGTACTTGAAATTTCTCAAGTATATTATTAAATAACAATATTGAAATATGATAATATGCAAATAATATTAATTAAACGCTGTCTGTGACTTTAAATGCTAAATATTTTATACATAATATACCTATATTTAAGAGATTTTTTTTAATATCTAGAAATTAGAGTGGAAAGAGAAAACATTTTTTTTTGGAGTTGGCCAATTATTCAAGCCCTTCGTTATTTGTCTTTCTGGGCGGACCTTGCGTTTAGTGTATGCAAAATTGATACTTACGATCGACTATTAACACACTATTATTATAATAATAATATTAAAATATCAACAATCTAGATGATGCATTGATTTTACAATAATCTACGTTTTTTTTTTAAATTTTAAAATGTTTGTGTCTGTCATCGCCTATGGGACAGTAAAACTGATTCGATAGTTTTCAAAATTATCTTTTTCGATGGAAAAGTGAATCTAGTAGATGCAAAGAGAAGGTCATTTAAAATTCCCAATAGTTTTTAAAAGCTTAGGGAAATACAAAATAATACAATTGAGGAATAACGATTTTCGTCAAAATCGATTTTGGTTATTGATGTAACTCTAAAGTAAAAGGAACGTAGATACAATATTTTTAGATTTTATTCTATAAATATCAATACAATTTATTTGTCAGGTAAAAAGTTTGAAAACTTGAAAGAAGGGTCCTAAATATATTGTTTCAAAGACAGATAAAAAGTGTTAAAAATCCCTATTCATATTTTTTTTTTATAAGCATTTAAAGTTAAAATATTGACGTAAAATTCACGAAAATGTGCAAATTATTCTGAGTTAGAAACACATATAATTTTTTTATTTTTAAGTGTAAGATTTGAAAAAGTAATACAAGATTTCCCATGAGATTATCTACCGTTATCAAAAAAGAAAAATTTCTACAAGCAACTCAAATTAAATGTTTATGAGTGTTTGAAGTTCATATTATTACAACATTGGATATTCATTCGATTTCTCATGTAATGATTTTCTTATTTTGTTAAAGTAAGTTGTTCCGTATAAGCACGGACTAAGATATACCTTATAATAATCGTAACATCATATGATTATGTAGGAGTATAATTAGCATGTTAGATTACGTTCGAGTAGATAGTTATCAATATCCATAAAAGGAGCTATTTGGTGACGTCGAACACAATGATTTATTCGGGTTTTGGTGCTGTATGTATTCGGGTTTTTGAACACCAGAATATAAAATTTAAACAAACGTTTGGATGTTAATAACAGTTAATATTCAGGTTAGTATCTACCTATTGGTTATTACGGGTGTTAGTAGTTCAGGAAAAACATAATTTCAGATTCTGAGCGGACCGATGAATGCATTAATTTTACAATGATGTGTGTGTTTTTTAATTTCTAATTTTTTTTTGTGTCATCATCACCGTTTGGGGCTTAAGACTGATTCAATTTTCTTCAACATGCAGTATCTTGTTCATGAGAAATTGAATATAGTTTGTGCATTGGGGAAAGTTTAAAATTCCCAATAGTTTTCAAAAGTGCAGGGAAAAACAATATAAAAATTGGGGAAAAACGGGAATTTTTATGCAAAATCCATTTTGGTTTTTGGTTTAACACTAAAACTTATAACCGTACATACATGATATTTTCACTGGTTGTTTATATTAGTATTTCCTATACACGATACTATTTTCAAAAAAATTTGATTTGTTTTGAACTGTTTATGGACATTTCCAGTTTCAAATTATTTAGTTTTATTTTGTATGAATGTCAATACGATTTTATTTGTTAGGTAAAAAAACATGAAAATTTAACATAAGACAACTAATATATTTTTACAATAGCATTTGAATAATATTAAAATATTTAATCAGAATTTTTTTTTTATAAGCATTTAAATTTCAAATTTTGACGAAATTTATCAAATTGAAAATTTACAAATTATTTAGTAGTTATAAATTTATAAAATTTTCAACTTTTATGGCTAAGGATTAAAAATTTAAAACAAAGTTACACGTAAATAGGTTAAATATAAATTGCTTTATTCACAATAATATCATCAAATATACTTAGTAATATCATAGGCTGATTGATCGTCTTCAGAATCGTTTTTCTTATACAATGATATTATAATATTATCATTGAATTCAAATTTAACTCAACCCATTACAATGATCCACTTGTAATCTACAGTAGTACAGCAAAGCGACACCCACTTGCCCGCTATTTTTATAATTTTTTTTTTGAATTTTTAATTGTTTAGGGAAATGTCCAAATATTGTTATTATTAAACAAAAAATTAACTTAGAAATTGAACTAAACACATAAAATACATACAAAATTATATACCTATCACGTGAAGATTATTAAATAAAATTATTCGTGTTTCGGGTTAATCAGAATGTTTTATTCGGGTTCTGGTAATTCGGGTGCTAACAATAATATCTATGCAGGAATATCACATACAATTATTATTTAACCCATATTATGCACAGTTGCGCAACTAGGGCTGAAATTTTGAGGGGGCTGTAGCCCCCACATCCCCATATATTATGTTCACTTAAAAAATCAAAAAAAAAAAATCGTACAAACAAAATAAATTATTTATGTACTCAAGTATTTAATTATACCTTATTTTTTAATATTTATATTATAATTTTCGAACATTAACAATAATATTTTTTGCTTAATACCTTTATATACCTTTATATTATATATTACAATATATCCCCAAAATAAAATATTATCTTTCCTAATACCTAATATTTTAACGATATGTAAATAATAATTATTATTTTTAGAAGTAGACTTTACAAGTTTTACTTAATATAGGTAGAATAGGTAGATACAATATTTAAAAGATTATAAAATAAAAATATTTCGAATGATTTATACATCAAATAAAATAAATTACCTATTAAATAACAAATAACAAACAATTAATGAGTACCTAATCAGTAATCTTTTAAAAGAAATATTAACATAATACAGTCAACTCGCGATATAACAAATTTCAAGGGACTGAGAAAAAAGTTCGGTATATCGAAAGTTTGTTATACCGAAATTCGTTAAATCAAAAGCATAAATCAACAAAACTCGTTTAAACGAGATAGGTATACTGTAAAATTATGTGTAATAATCTTACCAAATACAAAATAATTTGTATTATACCGACATAAATTGTTTCCTTAAAATGAATAGAAGCATACCTACAGCTTATGATATTTACCATATTAATTATCATAGACAATATAAAAAAAGTTTAAATAAAAATTAAACTATTCATTTATTCCATAAAAAAAAATAAGAAATACAGTTTAATTTTTAAAGATTGGTTAATATTTTAAGAGAGAATTTAATAATTTATTTTGAGTGAGCTTTTTCAAGTCTTAGGGAGGGGGGGGGGCTAAGCCACGATGAGTCTAAATGGCCTGGAATAAGCATAAAAAAAAATGTTATAGGTAGCTTATACATTTGGAAATTTACGTTTACTTCTGAGGTAAAATAGAGTACTCACATATAAAATAAAATCAAATGGCATTATTTTTACATAAATATCTGTACAAGCAGGTATACCTAGGATGAAATTTTTACTTCTGCAATAGCTATATCATCTATGGCACGTATAAGGTTAAATAAACTAGACATAGATATTTTTCGAAATTATAAAATGTTGCTGATGATTTAAACAACGTGCAAACTTGAAACCCACCATGTCATACACGTCACCGAGCAACCGAGCAGGGATGCCGCCTGTATGAACGGTGGCTAATACAAACAAATGATATATTGTAAAGATCTTAAAGGATTTAGTGACTCTTGCAGGCTGTAGAAGTCATATTGTAGCTAATCTACATAATAAATATATATTAATGATATTAGTATATTGCCAATATCACTTTCCAAGTTTTACAATAAAATATGTGTTACATATTAAGTCCAGAATTGTACATTTCGCAGTGTGCACAGTAATTTGTGTATACATTGTGTGAACTGTTCACGTAAGATCTTTTTATATTAAGTCTAGATAGTAATGGTAATATAAGAAGTAATAGCTTTATGTATTCATGGTGTTGCCGTCAACTACTCTAAAAATTAAGTATGTAATTTGCATTAATGTATGTTGTGAATAAGAAATTATAACTGGATCACCTTGATATATCAATCCTTTTTATATCAATTCAACAGTCAAGATAGTAAAAGTAATATTATAAGTAATAGCTTTAGGTACTTTATGTAGCAGTTACCAAAAACGAAGTACCTAATTATTTTCAAAAACAATTATTAAATATAAAACTTTTTTGTACTAATATATATCCATGTTATTACTAATTACATTAGATTATTACATGAAATCTCTTATAAAATTGCATTATTGAATGATTAATTCATCAAGCAAATTAAATAATTAAAATTTTAAATTAATTGCACTCATATTTGCTTGAGCTTAATTAGTTTAATCTTATTTCTAATATTTAA
>NC_042493.1:96791431-96809537 GCF_005508785.2 Acyrthosiphon pisum
CAGTTTTCGTTGCCCATACTCCTCCGAAATGGCTTGACAGATTTTGATGAAATTTTTTTGTGTTTATTCAGTAGGTATGAGAATCGGCTAACATCTATTTTTCATACCCCTTAGTGATAAAGGGTTGTCCAGAAAAAAAATAAAAGAAGTGCTCAAACAGGGATTTTGATAATTTACAGTAGAAATATTTGTTTATAAATGGTTGCTATGGTTATATATACATAAAAAAAAAATATTATTATAAAAATAATAATAGTGTATTATATATTGGTTGCTATTGGTTAATCTAGCATGTTTGTTGATTAATATTATTATTTGTATCAATATAATAATTATATGTCTGAGAATCGGCTATTATCTAAGTTTGTATGCTGTGCTATAAGTAATTCCGGAGTTATGGCCTCTTAATTGGCTAGATTAGACCACTGGGAAGAAGATAGGCTAATTTAAAAAGGGTTAAATTTGTTTTTTTTTACTCATTGGATTTTAGTACGGTTAGGTTAGGTTTTTGTATTAATTGATTATATTAATCCATCGTAGTTGGAATTAAGTAAAAACGACAAACTTGGTATAACTTTGATATTGCATAGAGTTAAATTATACCCTTACGTACAAATAGCACGGAGTCCGCGATCTACCGCAGGTAGATTGCCTACCTGATAATGTACTGCTGTGAATCAAAATTTTTATCCTGGGCAACAGAAAAGTTAAGATAAATCTAGAACATCACACACCGAATATTAAATAACGCATTGAACAAAGTTGAGTCATATACAGTTTGTACATTTAACGGGTAACAAAGTGCACGAGATCAGCTAGTATCTTAATATAATCATTATCATTCATCTTGGCCCTATTGGTCTGGAATATTTTTCTGATTATTATACAGTACGCATATGAATGCTGTGTGCTCGTCAAAAATAAGTCTGAGTTTACGAAAAAGTATTAGGTGGATCTATTGAGTAGGTGCAACACTCAATTTATGGATATTAACAACATTGTATGTCAATATCTAATCAAGAATTATTTATAAAATCATTATATTTGGAAAAGTATTTTTAAACATATGTCGATTGAAGGTATGAAGAGTATCAGATGAATAAAGTAATAAATAAATAAGTGGCTATCAAAATACTAACGAGGTGAGCATCGCAACCACTGACGAGTTAAGCAAACAATGGTATAAAAATAATTATAAATAATATAAATGAGTAAATAATTTTTTTTAATTGCAAACATTTAATTTTAATATTATATTATTTGTTCATCCAACATAAATGAATCTTAATTTATTTATTATAAAATATTTTTTTTTTTACAAATTGTAAAAATAAAGAAGTCTCAAAACTTATAACTTAAAAATAAAAATGTTCACTTATAATGATAAATTAATATAAAAACAACTTGTTCAAAAAGATTTTGAATCCGAATTTTAATTAAGGTAAAAAGCAAATATTTATCAAATTAACATTCCTTTCTTAATTCAGGTTTTAATGATTCATAATTTGAATATAACTTTAAGATATTAAAAAAAATATATTTAGATAATAATTACAAATCAGTCTTCGGCTTCCAATTTTTCCATGTCATCTACATTGTTGGTATTCAAACATTCAATCGGTTTACAAAAACGTTCTTCAATTTGTTTCAATATAAACTGATCTGAACTACCACTTACAAGGTTAATAGCAATACCTTTTTTACCAAAACGACCAGTACGTCCTATTCTGTGTAAATATGTATCATAATCAGGTTCGAGAGTGACTGTCACAGGCAAATCAAAATTAATAACAATCGTGACCTGCTCAATATCAATACCTAAAATAATAAAATAGAAGTTTAAAATAAATAATTAACAAAATAATGATGCTTATTACCTCTAGACAATACGTTTGTAGTAACCAGAACTTTTTCTTTTCCTTCGCGGAAACGATCCAAAACAGATATTCTTTGTTCGATCGTGAGTTCACCAGATAATAAAGCTACAGCGTGTCCTTGTTCTGCCATTTGATTAATTAACCATAAAGCCATTTTTTTTGTCTAAAACAAAAACAATTGTTATTAAATAATAGAAACAAATATTAAAAATAATTAACTGTCGTGCTGTAATATTTGTTATTAAGATATAAATATAATATATCTTATTTATATATACAGTGTGTTCACAAAAACAGGGAACACTTTATCACTGATTACTCTGTTAATATTTTTCGATTCTGTTTGTAGGACATTCAACTAGACCAGGGGTCACCAATTAATATTTTTGGAGGGCCACATTAGGAATCTGAAAATTTTTCGCGGGCCATTAAAATTCTAAGTACATATTTTCAATATATAATAGGACAATAGGTATTATTTTAAAATTGGATGTAATAAGAACATCATTTTTTTTTTAATTATTTTTTATTGTTTTTAAACATTAGGAACATAATTTACAACAATAACACATAGAATATAGATTATAGAATGTTGTCGTAATATGTGTTTTTATTTTTTGTCTGCGGGCCGGATAAAATTTGTTCGCGGGCCGCCATTTGGTGACCCATGAACTAGACTAATGGAACATAAATTCCTATAGGTTAAATTTTTTTTAAATCATGTATTTTGCGCATGCACAATACAACTTCATTTTTTTTTAATGGTAACCCCTGTTTCAAATATTATTTTTGTGTTGATCGATTTTTTTCAAGTAATTTTTATCTGTCAACTTGTATTCTAAACCTCAAATTGGGGGAATTAGAGCTAGGTATAATTAAAAAAAAAAAAAAAATGATTTAATTACATTTAATTAGATTTTTTTTTTAATTTTACTATTTGTACGTATTGTTTCCTTTTTACTACCATGATAAAAATTATTATAAAAACATGAACTTTTGGAAAAGCCCTATCAGTAATCATTTGTTATTAAACCAATAATTGCATGGGCGAGCAAGGACTTGCAAAAGGATGCATTCTGTACTTGCCACAGGGAACAAGGGCATTCAACCTGGTGCAAAAACTTACAATGGTGAATAAAAACTTGAAATATCAAGCTGCAAGGACTTGTAAATGGTTGCAAGAACATACAAAAGCTAGCAAGAATTTTCAACCACTAGCAATGACTGTAATATCCAGCAAGTACTTGTAACGTCGAGCAATGACTTGCAAAAGGATGCATTATGTATACTTGCAATAGGGAGCAAGGACATTCAACCTGGTGCAAGAACTTACAATGGCGAAATAGGACTTGAAACAATAAGCAAGTGCTTGCAATGCAGATCAATGACTTGCAACAGGGAGCCAATACTTGCAGCAGTGTGCAAGAACTTTTGATAGCTAGCAAGTACTTTATTGCTCGTTGTTGCCAGTTCTTGCTCGATGTTGCAAATTCTTGCTCATCGTTATGAGTTATTGAACCCTGTGCAAGTCATTGATAGTCATTGCCAGCACTGCCTTTCTGTTTCCAGTACTTGCTCGTCATTACAAGTACTTGATCATTGTTTCAAGTCCTTAACTCATCATTGCAAGTTCTTGCACTTGGTTCAATTTCCTTGCTACCTGTTGCAAGTACATAATGCATCCTGTTGCAAGTCATTTTTTGACGTTGCAAGTACTTTTTCGCCATTACAAGTACTTGCTAGCTGTTGTAAGTTTTTGCACTATGTTGCAAGTCTTTGCAGGTCGTCATTGCAAGCACTTTCTCTTTGTTGCCAGTCCTTGCTCATTATTGCAATCATTATTACTCGCCCATGCAATGATTAGTTTAATAACGAATGATTAATGATAGGTCTTTTCCAAAAGTTCATGTTTTAATAATAATTTGTATCATAGTCGTAAAAAAGAAACAATAGGTATGTACAATTAAAAAATTAAAATTGAATTTAATAATATTTTTAAAAATTATACCTAGCTTTAATTTTGTCAATTTTGGGTTTAGAATACAAGTTGATATATCAAAATTATTTGAAAAAAATCGATCAACCCAAAAATAATATTCAAAATAGGGGTTACCTTTTTAGAAAAAATGAAGTTTTATTTCGCATGCGCAAAATACACAATTTAAAAAAAAATTTAAGTTATAGGAATTTATGATCCATTAGTCTTGTTTAACGTCCCACAAACAGAATTGAAAAATGTTTACAGGATAATGAGTAATAAAGTGTTCCCTGTTTCCGTGAACACACTGTATAATACATAAAACGGTTATGTTTACGACCAACACAACTCCTGCTCAATAAAATCAGATTTTACCATAACATTAATAGTTCAAATGTTATATAGGTAAAAAAAAAAGGTTTAATACCAATAAAAAAAACAATACTATCAACAATGTATATGCCAAGAAGATTAGAATTAAGGGGACCAAATTCAAGTATACAAAATACCAAAAGCCCAAGGTTATTCTGTCACCAGCAGTGGGTATTTCGATAGGAGGGCTACGTTTTATCATAATATACTATTAACTATAACTAAATAATAACTATTGTTATAATCAATATTTAAACTTTTATGTATATAGATTATAGATGCTTACGCTACAAGTACAGTACAACAGTCATTTAATATTTGATACTGAAAGTATTACATTATTTTTGAAAATATTAAAAATAAGACATTTTTAAATCTAATTTTTAAACAAATTTTGATGGTAGAAACGTTTATTTAGGTAAGTCTAGTAGTTTATTTTAAAAATCAATATTTTTTAAGAGTATATTAATATTAAGTATGATACATTATAAAATTTTCATAATAATTTTTTTGGGAATTTTCTGACTAGTATATTTCCTTAATTATTTATTATCTATATAATTGTTCTCATATTTTGTTTAATAAGTATCAATTTATTTTCTTAGTTTTTCAGGTATTATATGGGTTATATAATATATAACATATATAATATATAATTATATATAAATATATGTTATTATATATGTTTTTTCATTAGTTTTTCATAAAGAATAATAATTCATATATAATTAGAAAAACCAAATAAAACGTATACAATCCCGATTAAACTCTATAGTTTATGGTAAAATGTAGTTAAGCTATTAACCAGGAACGATGTGATCCTGGTGGCAGAATAACCATTCTCTTTTGTTTGGACCACTTTTATAACAGATGTCCATAGGAGTTAGGTCTTCTTATTTCTAATCTCCATGGTATATAGTACATAAAATGATCAAATTGCAAATTTTAAAATAACTTTTTAAAAGGTCTTAACAGATTTTTGATGTGAGATTAGCTTTTTTTTTTCTTAACAATTTTTTACTATCAAAAATCTAAAATAAAAAAAAAATATAATATATACATTTTAATTATGTTTATGTTTAATTTTAAACATATATGATTGGAAGTAAAATAAAATATTTAAAATTTAAATTTGTACCTAAGAAGAAGAAGTACAACTAAAACTGTACAACTGTTGTAACTGCTTACAACTTACAAGTGTGATGTCCATTTTTAAATAAATGTTATAAATTATTTTATGCCGTGTTACCAATTTATGTTATGTAGCTTAAGTGTATATTTTAATAGTTATCATATCAAACATTTTAAAATTTAAATTATTTAAATTTAACAAATATAATTAACTGTTGTTAGGTATCATTATAATATAAGAACAACATATTATGATGTACAAATAATAATTTTGTTATTTTAAATTGATAAATATGCATAACAGACTAAAAGTATGTACGACTGAAGCACAGAAAGCAGCTGCAGATCGAGAAAATGAAAAAAAAACTTCAATTATATCGAAATACTATCAATGATGTATTTGAACTTGGTCCAACCAGGGGATGTGCTCAAACGGGGATTTAGAGATTTACGGTGGAAGTTTTTGTTTATATATGGTGGCCATGGCTTTTAAAACTATAATAATAATTATTATTGATTGCCCTGAAATCAGTGTATTCATTCAATGCATTTTATTTTTTTGTAAGCTGTGTTTGGATATTATATGTATTGCAATTAAGTAAATATTGAGCGTATTATACTCACATATAAGTTCCGTACAAAAACAATGACATGTCTTCGTGGACGAGGAGGAAATATTGGTCGACAGACTCGGCATTCACAATTAGTCCAGCCGTTTAGGAGGAGTTCAGTGACATACTCGGTATAACTTTGATACTTTAGAGTTAAATTATAAAGGTACATACAAACAGCATGAGGTCCGCGATCTACCGCAGATAGATCGCCTACCTGATAATATACTGCTGCGAATCAGAATTTCTATTACAGGCAACTGAAAAGTTAAGATAAATTTTGAACACCATACACCGAATATTAAATAACGAATTGAACAAAGTTTGAGTCATATAGAGTTGGCACATTTACCGGGAAACGAAGTGCACGGGTTCAGCTAGTATACTTATATATATATATTATTACTATTTTATCTTATTCATGGTATAATTTAATTTTTATTAACATTATATGCGTACATTGTGGGGGTTGGGGGTTGGGAAAATGTCTAAAACGCCTAAAGTATAGTGAATATTGTTAATTGATATTTCTAGCTCCCCTTAGATTTTTAACCAAATGTATGCCTATGAATAACATCTTAAAATATTTTAGTTTATACAAATATAATATTATAAAACTTTATAATTTTATAAGCAAAAAAATATTTTATTTTTATCAATATTGAATTATTGTAATTTATTATATAATATTAATTTTATATCGCACAGTAGAAATTACTTTTTGAAAAAAAATAAAAGGGACTTAATCGAATACCCGCAAAATTATGATAACAAGTAAATATTAAATTTCCCATGTTGGGAAATATTGGACCATAATATATTTTTTCAAATACAGGATAATTTCAAAAAACATGTTGTTTAGCATTATACATTATTTATGAGACCGTCATAGTAACAAAAATGTATGTTACCATATAATTGACTAACTGTAGTGAACGAGCAGTTGTGTGTTAACAAATCAGCGGTGTTGAATGTGATAAAGATAAAATTTATCAGATGCAAGATATGTAACTTACTTTATTCTTTTATGTTTGATGAGTACTGACAAAATATATTTAAAAATATAGAATGAAATATTAAAAAAAAATAATAAAACCACGTAAAAAACACAAAACAAAATATTTTTGAATAATAATTCATTCAAAATAATTGTTAGAAATTGGCTAATAATAACAGATAATCAAATTTATATTATTTATAATTAAAAATGATTCAATTTTCCTTTACGATCAATAAATAGATGCTTAGACACAATATAATCACCAATGCACAATGAAAAAGTTATTAACTTATATTAGTATTTTGCTTTAATTACCTGACAAAAGATCATAGCTTGTCCAATAGTCACTCCTCCATAAATATTAACTAATGCATTGTATTTATCTTCTTTATTATTGCAGTTAACATAGTATTGTCTGATATTATCTAATGTTTCTTCTTCACGTTTTAATCTTATGATGACAGACATAGGTGCAATAGCATTGGCAAACATCATAACATCTTCTGTATATGTTGCCGAAAAAAACATCATTTGACATGTTTCTGGTAGTAACCTTAATATGAAATTTAAATGTTTAATTTAAATAAAAATGTTAGTTAGAAGAAGTTTTACTTTCTAATGCGGAAACTTTGATCTTGATGACCTTGGGTATCAACCATAATATCAGCTTCATCCAACACAAATACTTTAATATTTTTTGGGTTAAAAAATTTGAACTTAGTAGCCCAATCCAAAACTTTTCCAGGTGTACCCACAATTATATGTTCTTCTATTTTAGAACCTTTTTCAACTGAAAATTAATAATATATGTAATACTGTCTTAACAATTAAGAAACTAGACACTAAAATACAAACCATTTTCACCACGAACAGCATACCTTAGCTTAATGTTGGGACAGTAGATAGACATTTTTGCTATAACTTCCCCCGTTTGAATAGTCAATTCATACGTGGGAGATAAACAAACTACCTACATGAACAATTAGAAAACATTAAATAACTAAATACATGATTTGCAAAATATTCTAGTCTAATTACCTGTGGATGCTGAAATTCTGGATCAACTCTACTTAACATTGCTAAAACAAATGCAGCTGTTTTTCCAGTACCTGACTGTGACTGTGCAATCAAATTTTGAGGCCTATAATATACAAAAAATTGAATATTTTAGTCTCTGTGAATAATAAAACCTAAAAATATTTATTAATTAATAGTTAGGTAAATTAAAATATCAATTAAGTTATATTTAGAATAAAATATTGATATAAACAAAGACAATTTAGTTGTCTAACAGTGGTTTGATTATTTGAGTTTATGTTGTATGCAAAATTTTTAAGAAATGGACTTACGGATTGTCCAAGAGTAAAGGCAATGCAGTTTCTTGTATCTTTGACGGTGCATTATAACCCATTTCATAAACTCCTTTAAGCAAATTTGGATGACTAAAATTAATGAAAACAAAAACAACTCAACAATGGCTTACATAATAAATATTTCTAATATAATCATTATTTATATTAAAATACAGTAGAAACTCATTTAACCGTCGCTCTTTTTTACCCGTCATCGTTCAAAAAACTACATATGCAACGCACGTTTTATTTCAATACAATACGGAACATTTCCACTCAAAAATCTCTTTATGAAACAAAGGAGAATGACGGATTATCTTGTATAGTGTGAATATTTGTATTATTTTTACATGAAAATTCAAAATATGTACACACGGTGTATAATAAATACGTTGATGGCTGATTTTCTATTAATTATCATTGTCCCGGTCCCGACAGTGATAGTTAATCGAGTTTCTACTGTAGTTAAATTTTGGAAATCTTACAGTTTAAGTAACTCAAATGATTTGACTGAATATAATGGTGATTTTGGGTCCTGTCTTTGCACCTCAATGTCATGTTTAGATGTTATAAGACCCCTGCGTACAATTTTCTGCAACAATGATTTTTCAGACGCTGGCAATTCTTTGTCTTCTTCATTAGAAGTGTGGCTTTGAGTTTCTGCAGTTGGATCATTTGAGTTTTTGTTAACCAAGTGTGCATTATAAAACTGTGTACAACAATTATTATTATAAAACAAGGTATAATACACAATTTTCATAATCCAAATGAAATATCGCTTTAGAAAAAATAAAAGCCAGTACTTACATTTTTAGTGATTGATTCCATGATTAAAAATACTAAAAAATAAAAGAGGTAAACCTAGGACGAGTATCTGTGAGTATAGGTAACTTCGATTACGCAAACGGAATGACTGCGGATTATAGCGTACCTGTAGCTCACGAATTTAGACTTACAGTCTTACAGTTACCTACTGTTTGTGCATCGGATCATAAGTCAAAACTCGAAAATGATTTTGAATTTCGATCTCGGTGATCGTATCAATTTTTTGATTGATCAGATTGTATCGATTATCGAATGTACAATATATTATCACAGATTAAATTATAATCTGTGATACTGATATTATATTATCAGGGATATATTGTACCAAATTTCCAATAATGGTACCTAAACAGTATAAAATCTTCAACCAACATTAAAACATGAAATAATTGCTGTTGTGCTGTATTGCTGTTATCAAACCCAAGCATTTTATTACAGGTGATACTGCGGCGGTTGTTCTGATATTATATCAGTTTATAATGTTGTGGCGAGAACTGTTTTTAAATTTTATTGACTGATCAATAATTAATATAATAATATTATAACGATTTATAAATAGAAACAAATTAAGAATCAAAAAAATAACAAAAAAAATAAATAAAAATACTTAATCGTGAAAAAGTACTTATTTATGATACCGTTCAACTACCTACTTCTATAATAAAAGTATTTAAACAAGTATTCAATACGGAAAAAAGTATTAGAAAACCAAAGTATTTAGTATTTATAAAGTACTCAAATACTTTACAATACTGAGCGTAATGTATGCATAAACATAATAATAACAATATTTTGATATTTATATTTATTATACCTATCGAATTGGAAGTCAGGAGCACACTGAAAATGTGTAAAATTTGAATTAAACCTGCGTTTATCAAAGATAAAATTGTATTTGTTTTTATCTTTATTAGCTTATTAGTTATCTCGTCCCAACACTTCTTATGATTACATTATTGTTCAAATATCTACATGATATTATTTTGTATGTAGGTACCTACTTAAATTATTAAAGTATTGTCGATAATAAATATTTTTTTTAATTTTTGATATGATGTATACCATTTCAGAACTTAATAAAGTATCTACCTATGTATTAGCCGGCGCGTAGAGTCAGTCATTAATTTATATTAGGTACGCATCGTAATTCGTAAAACTATTGTAGGTACATTGTATCATTATACTTATTATTATAATAAAATCATATATATCCAATCTTATCATTAAAAAACATTTAGCTTCTGTATATATTATGTGTATGGTGTACCTACTTCAAATTTCAATAAAGGTATTCTGAATATATATTATGATAGAATATTTAATAAATACAATTCAATATTCAAATACTTCATATCTTCATAATATGTTTAGGAAAAAGTATCCCTATATAATATGTCCACCACCCAGGTCATAAACAATAACATCGATTATAATTTTATAATATATATCATTATGCCGTTAACAAGAGAAACAAATAGGACGAAAATCCAAAGTTGGTTTATTTTTTGAAATTTTTTAACCAATTTAAATTTGTATTTTTAGTCTCAAATTATGATAAACATCCTAAAACTACATTGCTAAAATCATGTGAAACAAGAAATTTAGCATGTAGCAATCAAGAAATGTACAATATTGATCAAAGTTCTACAAACATTTTACAAGAACCCACTGTACAAATGGCTAGCAGCACTTATATGTTATCTAAGTAATATCATTAAAAATTCTTTATAATATGTAACAATTAAAATTAAACAAATAAATTTGTTCAATTCTGAAACAACAAAATGTATATTTAATGTGCCTATTGTGCCCATTTAAAATTTGTTTAGCTGCAATGAACAGTGAACACATTATTAAACATGAATAATCAAAATGTAAATGTTTATCTCATTAGTGATCTGAAAACACAACACACAATTCACAGTTTTCAACACTCCGCCCATTACTATCTGCCTCCGCTATACTCAATAATGATTCAAACAATTTTGCTGTTAATTGTGGTGAGTTGTAGTTATGTCTTAACTTTAATATTTTTTCTATGTTAATTTGCCACATTTAAAAGGTGACAATTTAAGACCACTTAACCATTGCAAAAACATTGATGCACTCATGTAGTTTACTTACATGGTACATTAAATTATGCTTTGCTAAAAACTAAAACTGTTTATTTTTATTAAAAAATATATGTGTACCTAATATCATGTAACCTCGCATGTAACCTACTGTATTTAGTACCTAGTTGTATAATAACTATTTAAAAAATTAATATTTTTCTACTTCAGATGCTGTTCAGTCAAATATATTGAATCTTATATATGAACAAGGTATTGAAACAAATGCATATTTAAAACAAATTGATGGAAGAATGGATTTTCCAGAGCAAATCATAAAAAATATGTCCGGTACCCAAAATAATAATAATCCAGTAGATCACTATCATTTTTAACCATGTTTCCTTTAAAAGATATTGATTCACTTAACGATTTTGATACTCGTATTACAAATGATCCAGATTTTAAACTCAATGTAATAAGAATATTACATTTTTAAAAAAAAATTTTTGACCTATTCGTTTCACATGACATATGTTTGCCCTTATGTTTATGCATGTTACATAATAAATACCTAACTAATGCTTATTCCTTTTTTAATAAAGTCCTATTAAAGACATACTATAATTTTGCAGACAAATTTTATTACTAGAATAGGAGGAACTGATATCAAGAATTTCATTAAACGTGTGTTACAAAGGAATTTCAGTAATAAGTTATCTTCAAAATGCTCGCAGACAGGTTTTCGAAATAACTACAGACTCCAAAATATTTGGATTATGAGCATCATGAAAGGTAATTTAAATATTTTTGTGTTAAAAACGTTTAGTGAGAATTCTCATTTTTGTTTGTTTATTTGTTCAATAGACTTATCTAGGGAAAAATTCAACTCATCAGGCCTTGATTTTGAGTGACTAGTTTTGCCATGGCTCACAGTGATTTATAAGAGATCAACAGACTCAAAATAAATAATATTTTTCCAATAATTTATATTAAAAGAAGAAAACAATAGTTTACATTTATACGCATCTATTATATATTGTATGGTATAAGTATTTTATACATGGTTTATGTATAATAAATTAATATATTTAAATAATATATATACTTTAGATAATATTCAGGAAATTATATTGGTACTAATTTAGTTAGTCTGAATCTAGGTTAGGTTATGTATATCGTATATACTTACAATCACACAATGTGGAGGATGGATTCGTTATCGTTACCACCTCCGACCACGTTCGTTACTCGGCGTAACGAAAAGAAATAATAAATAAAAACAATGGTTGATAGCCCTAGCAAAAAAACACTACTAGGAGCATTTAAACCATATGCCAGTTTTCATTATAGGCTTGAAAATTGGAATTATCTGTTATCATACCATAAACACGACAAATAATTAATGATATATTTTTGTAACGATTATATGTCTAAACTACATAGATATAATATAGTCCAAGTAAATATAAGTCCAAATGTCCAACAAGTAATGACAAGTGAGGTATTATTAATTGTAATTTATTAAACGAATATAGCTACTCTGTCACTCTGACATGAGTTCTCTATAGATAAACAAAATTATGTTTAAAAGTAAGTTTCATTCAAAATGGTCTAGTACTGTAATACTAGGGCCGTTCTTATAATGTCCGTTTAAAGTTAAGGGACACTTCACCAGCGGAAATCTACCGGCAATAAAATCTGTCAGCCGGTTAACTTTAGCCGACACTTAATCGGACATTTAAAAAAATGTACAGTCTTATCTAAAGTTATTGCCATGTAGATAATATTATAACAATTCATTTTTTTTGTTTATAATAGAATATATTTGAGGATTATGAGGAATATGCTTTGGAAATTTATTGTAAAAGCCTCACAACAAGAATCCAGAATGTTTTATTAATGCTAAAAAACAAATAGTTCATATTGACAACATTCAAGAATTAAAGAGGAATATATAATTTTGTTAGCTTGGGAAATCATAGAGGTACTTAAACTCATTATTCTAACAGATCTGTATATCTATATTTATTTTTAGGTGAATAAAATTGAAGATGAATAATCTTACCTCGGACATTGAAAGGATAGATTTATAAGCAGTAATTGGTTTTAAAAATTTAGAAAACCAGAAGATAACCCACTTGATAAGTTGGCTGGAGATCCTTAAAATTGATCGTAATTAAAGCGGTTAATCCGTTGAAGAGTTTAAAGGAGTATGTTTTTTCATGTTTGATGTCTGTATATCAATGCTATTAAATTTGTATAGTTTTGTAAAAGTTGGATAGACGATATTTAGCTATTAGCTTCAGTTGCGAGTGCAGAGAATAATGAAAAAATAATTCGTTGTTGCAGGTTTCCTTACCAGTAATTAAAGCACTGTCGCTATATTGAGAGGCGTTGCATAGCAGGATATGCAGTTGCTGCCACTGACCGGCTCACTCTAGACAAATTAAATGTAAAATATTTTTTATAAGTATGTTGTGCATAAATTATGTTATGGTATTGATACTAAAGATTTTCAACAAGTTAAGCCCTCTTAGAGGCCATAGTAGAAATTGATTAAATTTCGGACTAGTCAGGGCCTTGCTATCTGTAGTATATCACATACAGTGAGTTTTACTTAATGTGATCACTGGTTTATAAAATCAAAAAAGATAAAACCAAATTGTATGTTACAAAAATAAAAATCGGCCTTTTATTAGAATCACTGTGTACTATAGGTAATTGAATCATTTTAATCGATTTTATGGCTTTTCAAACTAATTATGTTAGGCTCATAGAACATATTCTATGATTAGAGATCAACAGCTAGTATAGGTGTAGGTATACAATTAAATTGTATTTTTTAACTTATCAGTGTATCGATATACATTCTGTTCTAACTAAAATAATTATGCCTACTTATTTTAGTTCCTGTTCAAAATTTTTCTTAAATTACGTCGAGTAAACGGAAAAAGTTATCTACAAATCAAAAAAAAATTGTTTACTATTTTGATAATTTCAAAAAATGTTTGAAAAGAGAAGCCACGTTCGTTTCGAAAACTCCTCAGCTTATATTAAACAAAGTTTTAATAATTATAAGTAAATTGATGTAAATAAGTAAACAATATGCTTCTTTCCCAAAAACTGAAATTAAAAGTTACATAACATATGACTTAATTCCAGGTTATTATGAAAATCAAATCACAATCCATTAAAAAAAAAAAAATGAATTATATATACCAAAAATACTAAAAAATGAAGATAAAGCAATAAAAAAAAAAACAAAATAAAAATTGTACTGTTAAATCCTATATTCCATGAATCTAATTTCTGTAAAGACTAACCTCGAATGTAAGCATTAGAAAAAAAGAGACAAATGCATCAAGTTTTGGGCCCTAAATCACATTAAGCAAAACTCGCTGTATTACAACTTTTGTATTCAATCAAATAAATATACCCAAGTGTTATGTATTATAACGTTGATGAGGCATAAAAAAAAAAAATTATTTTTCAGGAGACATAAAAGTGTGATTATAATACAAATTTTTTGAAGTGAAACCTCTTTTAACAGGGAACTAGTAAAAAATATTGATCACATGACTGTAACATTCGGAAGTAATAGTAAAAACTATAAATTTCATTGAAAATGTATTTCACACAGTATTTTTCAATTAATATTACTGTATCACTGGTCTTACTTTGTAATAATAGTATAAATATTTTTATAAATAAATTTCAATCTTGTCGACAATGATAAATTTAATTTTACATTCCAGTATTTTTAATAGTTATAATAAAATAATAATAATTAATTTATGCTAATAATGATTCATATATATAAATTCCACAAACCCAACAAATGTAAAAGACACACAATTTTTTATACTAGACTAGATTCTTTTGTATACTACTTATAAAAATGGCTTTTGGTTGTTACATTGTGTTATTTTGTAGAAAAGATGTATGTTATGTCTTATTTTGTGAATCTTTTATTAAAAATCACATAATTGATTATTTTGCTTAAAAGGTAATGCTTTTTTGTTAACAATAAGTTATAGTTTATTGTACATAAAGATAATAAGTTATAACTAAAGTGGTGTTGTGGGCCGTTTTTATGAAAAATGAGCTGTAAAAATGTCCGGTGCTTCTGCCATAGGCTATAATATGATCAAGGGGTTTTTTTCAATATTGTATTTGCTAGTTTGTTGTTACCTCTATTTTCGGATAAACCGTTATTTTTATGGTTTTTTTATGAACATTTTTTTATATTATTTTATAATTTTTGGATATAATTTAAATCAACTAATTCTTATGATTTTGATATTCTGTTTCAGAATACAATTAATTCTTTGAATATACAGATAATTAAAACTAAAATTGTTTAAACAATTTTCAATTTAAAAAAAATTTCATTTGTCAAACAGTTCATTTATTTTTTGCATAACCATAAAGATTAAACTTCTATCGTTTGTAATTTGTATTTGTTTTAATGATACTTGGTTGAGCGACATTGACTTGTAATGTATTCTTTTTTAAATTTTTTCTTATATTTTTAATGTAATAATTATATGTAAAAGGTTTTGTTGTCAATAATAAAACAAACACAATTTATTAAATAAGAAATATTTGATTTTATATTTAAAAATATTATGATACTTAGTGCAAGTGTGCTGCTAGTGATATTTAGTGTATTTTATATGTCAGGTGATTCAGTTGTTGAGAGCAGATAATTTCATTATAGAGAATTACTTTTTGTTTTCGACTAATTGTCTGTAATGAAAAGGTCTACAATATGTCTAAGGTCCTACATAAAATATTTATAACATTTAATATAAAACATCTTTAGGATTAATGCATAGAGTAATAATAATGACACTATTTTATTAAGCTAATTAAAAACCTGTTTTATAAATACTATAAACTTTATAAATGTATAATACTACAATACATTTTTATTATACGTGTGTGAAGTTTGAGATACCTGATTAATAAGAAACCTCGTATGTTGAGTTGCATTTCATTAGGTTTCAGGGGTGTCGTACTATTGCATTAAAACTGTAGATCGGTTGTTAGATAGACCGCTCAGCCTGGAACAACTTAAAAAGTTATAATAAATTCCATTAGTGTCATTAACACAATAATTTATTATATCTAAAATATTGTCATCAAATTATGACAAAAAAATGGAAAGTTATGTTAAAGGCTATAACTCGTGTTGGTCTAAAATCTAATGCATTTGTTCGGAACTAGAAATGATATTATCTTCATAGCGCATACTTCATTATTCATTATTAAATCTAATGAGCTAATCGTTACCTATACCTAAATAATTTAAAGTTTAAAAATGATAACTTGTTAGTATATATGAGTATTAAAAACATCATATTTACAGATACCTGTATATACCTATATACAGTAAACTATGATAACTATAGACGTCGTGCAGCCACCGGAAAACAGCGCGCTCTGGTAGTTAATAGCTTAAATTGTTACAGGATACAAATATTTGAATAAAATAGGTATTACGAAGAAAAACTAGCATTTATGCATAATTATTTATCCATACTTTACATTAATTTACTTCACTATCAATAAATCTTATCTTTTTATATCAATATAATCAGTCGATGGGCACTTGCAAGTTGCAACTGCTATAAATACATAAAATAATATACTAGTCACTAGATATTAGTAGATAGTAGATACCTACCTACCAAAATTCTAAACTCAAATTTTAGAATTCACAACTTTCATTTTATTTTCAAGTACCCATTTTTGTTTCGTAATGACTGAAAATAAAAATTCTCATCAAATTTGTTGTGTGGTTAACTGCAATAATACATATAAGAATACTAATAATACTATATTTTACAACTTTCCTAATCGATCGTACCAAAAGGATTTGAAGTTTAAATGGATAAAGGCTGTTAACAGACTTGAGTAATTACCTATTTTTAGTTAGTTAAATTACATTCTAGTTAATAGTAAAAGCATAGTTAAATAACTTATTTTAAATATTTAAAAATTATATTTCCTTAAAATTCTTAGTAACAAAAATATAATATACCTCGAAAGAGGTAGGTACCTAATACTAACAAATTGATTTTAATTTGCCACTTTTTAATAGCTCTTTACTATGGAATGTTATAAGCATTTTAATGTAATACATTTACTTTAATTTATTTATTAGTTATTATTTTAAGATTTTATTAAATTTAGTGACAATGGGAAATTGTGGTTGCCTAATCCTCGCAGTGTGATATGTAGTAAGCATTTTGTTGGAAACAAGCGTTCAAATGATCCTAGAAGTCCTTCTTATGTACCTTCACTATTCCCTAAAGTGTACAAGAAGAAACTAACTGATTCAAACCAAGCGGATGAAAGGTACAAACGGACTTTAAGCAGAAAGATTCGAACTACAACTATAACAGAAAAAATAGAAACTGATACTGAAAATTGTTTTTTGGTAGAAAAGAACTGTGCTTCACAGTTTGCAAGTGTTGGCACTCAAGTGGGTTTTGACAACTGTGGCAATAACAACTTTATTTTTTCTTGTATTCATGAAGGTAATAGCGCTTCCACACAAGCTTGTATTCCATTTTCATTTTTAAACCATTTGAATAATGGAAGTAAGCCAACACCTTCTGACAAAACTTGTGGTGTAGACCACAGAAAAAGTTTATCTTGCTTGTCATGTGAAGCATTTCACGATTTTGAATCCATTAAAAATGAAAAATCTCTTAAAGACATTACTGGCACTTCATTTTCAGTTTTTAATATTTTGCTCAAGCTGATGCCTGATGTCAATCGTTTGGTGGTCTCTAATGAAAATGCTTTATTAATATTTTTAATGAAATTGAAATTAGGTTTAACTTATTCCTCTTTGGCTGTATTTTTTGGAGTACACCGAACAACAATATCTAGAAT
>NC_042493.1:96809587-96811168 GCF_005508785.2 Acyrthosiphon pisum
AAATCATAGATCAACCACTGCGTATCTAAATGGTGTGCGTCGGACTAGCGCGGCACTTTGACCAGTACCTGTCACGGTTTTGCGTTTTGAGTGCGATAACACATGGAATTGTAATTCGTAACACATTGTTTTATAATATAACATTGAATGTGAAGCGTTTCAAAATTAATTTTGTATTACATTTTTACCAGTTTTTTTTTAAATAAAAAAACGCTTGCCAAGTCAAAGATCGGCATGTAAACTTTCTTGATTTTTAATTTTTGATAATTTATTAACTGTAGGTATGTTTTTTATTACATTATGATTAAACCAAAATTAATTAAAATAACCAAAATTACAAAATTACGTATTTATTAAACTTGATAACAAATAGTGTACCTAATATGAATATTTTAAAAACTGCTTTAGATATTAAACCGATCGGCATTATTTAAAAAAAACGTCGGTGTGAACAGCCCCGCAAAAAACTAATTTTAATTTTCATTTAATGAGATAGATCTCCGAAACCAGAGAGCGGATTTTGTTGTTTGGGGTTTTGTTAGATTCACATTGGCTATGAGAAGACATGCAGTAAATATTTCAGAACTTATGTTTAATAGTTGATTCACTACAAAGCTTTTTAAAAATGTATACACATTTTATTGGGTGTTTTTTGATGTTTTTCAACTTTATATCTTTGTAGTTGTAGTTGAGCACGTTACAGAATTAACGATTGAAGATAAAGTTTTGAAAATCTTCACTGTACATCTCCTAGCCAATGTGAATCAACAAGACCCCAAATAGCAAAATCCTTACTCCAGTTTCGTTAATCTACCTCGCTGAATGAAAATCTAGCAAAAAATAATTCTTTTATTAACTGTGAAAAATTAAATAATTTTCTTTTAAAATGTTTATTTTCAAATTTTGTATCTATTCTCATAATATATTTTTAATGAGGTATCAACTAACATTCTAGCTATCATAATTTAATAGAAAAGTTAAAAAAAAAATAGAAATTTCGGGACTGTTTACGCCGAAGTTTTTGATGATTCAAATCGTTGTACCGCTTTGGTGTGATATCGGATATCCCTCACTAATATTTTATACTAAAGATATAGGTTAATTATCCACCTACTCATTATTACTGAGTTACATTTTTATTTTTTTTCAATTTAACACAAATTCTTGAAGTTTTAAAAATTCCGACATTTTTTTTTTCAATTACCATACTTATTTGATTAAAAAACAATCATATATTTTACAACGCATCATTTGGTGGAACTTTATAATACTCAACTATTTTCTTTGTCAAACTAGGTATTTGATTTTCTTTTGAAAATAATTCACAGAAAATAAATATATTATTATTATACAAGGGTACCCAAATACAGTTTATTTAAATTCTTGAATATTTTTGTACTTCTAAAAGAATGCTCTGTGGGCTGTGGCGAAGCAAATTTCCATTTTTTCTGTAAATTATTCTGTTGATAACTTTTTAGTTTTTAAAAATGTATATGTACCTAGGTACCTAATTAAAAAAGGTGGGTAAGTGGATTTCGCTCTGCTGTACAGTAGGTTACAAGTGGGTCACTGTATAATGGA
>NC_042493.1:96812393-96818445 GCF_005508785.2 Acyrthosiphon pisum
TTTTATCCAACAAATAAAATTTTATTGATATTTTTAGAAAAAAAACTAAAAAAAAATGAAAACTGACAATGTCCGTAAAGAGCTCAAAATAAGTCAAAATATTTTGAAAATTTTATCGTGTATAGAAAATGGAAATGTAAACATTCAGTCAAAATTTCATGCATCCACGGTCATTTAGTTACACCAAAAACCAAATTCAATTTTGTGAAAAATCGATTTTGCGTAAAAATTCCCGTTTTTCCTTATTTTTTCTTTTGTTTTTCCCGGCGCTTTTGAAAACTACTGGTAAATTTAAATTTTGACCTCCCCTATGCACCAACGATATTCACTTTCTGATCGAACAAGATACTGAAGTTGAAAATCGTAGCATTATTTCGACTACTTATCGTGTACACAGACACAAAAAAAATTAAAAAATAAATAAAAAAATAAAAAAATAAAAAAATAAATAAATAAAATAAAAAAATAAATAAATAAAAAAATAAAAAAACACACATCATTGTAAAATCAATACATTCATCGTTCCTCTCAGAATCTAAAATTCTAATGAGTTATTGTTTTATAGTTGTTAAAACGTTTGCACCTACTAAGGATAATACTCTTTATAAATCGCTCTACAAGAATATAAAAAAAGTGATATTGAAACTTTTTTTTTTATTCTTGGTCCATTTTTACAAATTATTACCTATCGCCTAAAATTTTCAAATTACTATTACCCCTATGCAAAAAAAAAAATATGTCCGCAAACATCGAAAACTAGTCTAAAAACTATTTTATTTTTGTGCAAATTGAGATGCTAAAATATGAAATAGGCCTTTTTTTAAATTTTACATAAAAAACTTTTTACTTTCAAATATTGTTCAAGAAATTTCTTGAACTGATGTCCAAGAAATCAAGCTCGATTTTTTGTATTAGGGTGAAATTTTGCTGACATAAAATTGTGCACGTGTGCTGTCTGCAGGCAACAAAATCTGGAAGTAATCAAACAAGCAACAATGTCTAACATGTTGCCATTAAATCTGTTGAATGTGTTGTATAAATGTCGGTTAAGGTTGTGTCTAACTTTATGTACGAGCGTTCAAGTCGAGCGACTGCCTGACTAATTTTTTTGGGTGATGAGGGAATAGGTGGTTATTTGGGTATTAAATAGCAATATAGTATAATAATTTTGGGAACAGGCCATAGTGTAATTACCTATTTATTATATTATGTTGTGAGTTTTAACAAAAATAAACATTAGGTAGGTACATCTATATTTTCTAATAGATACTTTAAATAAGATAGAAGATAGAGTATAGAATAGTGCTAAAATTAAATGCTCCAAGCAATTTACTGGTTGCAAAAAACATGTTTTTATGTGTTTGTGTACAAGATAAGTAGTTGAAATAATGTTTCGATTTTCAACTTCAGTATCTTTAGTGGTGGGCAAGTGAATCTGTGTAAGTAGTTTTAAAGGATAGTGCTAAAATATTTAAATTTAACATTTTATTTGAATATAATAATATTATTGCATACGAAAATCAATTCTGAGTGGAGACGATCTGTCAGCCTATATTATAATAATATTTTTTTAATTCCAACAAAATAATACATATAAGATCGTTATTCTATCTAATTTCATCCAAATTAAAACTTAAGAGTACAATAAAAAAAGGTGGACAAGTGGATATCGGCGTATGCTGTACATAATTTGTCGAGTATGTCGTTGTAATTGATGTGTATTAGATTTGAATTCAATGAACAATCATTGCCTACGATTTTCAGCGGAGACGGTGTGTGTGCATATATTATAAATAATCAAATTTGATAACTTAAAACCACTGAACATCAAAAAATTATTTATTTATAAATTTACGTGTGAATATCCAATGTCAAACTTCAAATGCTCATAAAAAATAATATTTGACATTCCAGTTAACTTTTATTCGTTTGTAAAATGTAGGAAAGCTTAATATTGTATTACATTTCCATAGCTTAGATATAAATAGAAAACATTTTATGAATTTCCAACTAGAAATAATTTGCTAATTTTTGTGGTTTTGATGAATTTAATCAAATATTTACCTAACTTCAGACGCTCATAAAAAAATATTGTGTATTTACGTCCAACTATTTTTTATAATTTACACTAACGACAACCTATGATGAACGTTTTATCACATTTTCAAGTATTTCGACTGAGCAAACATTTTTTATGGATATTATAATTAAAAGAAGTTGGGCAAGTGGATGTTACTCTGCAGTACAATTAAGTCACTGTAATGGATTGAGTTAAATTTGAATTCAATGATATAATATCATTGTAGGTATACGAAAAACGATTCTGAGCGAAGAAGGTCAGTCAGCCTATAATATTACTATAAGTATATTTGATGATATTATTTTGGATAAAGTTATTTATATTATTAACCTATTTAAGTGGAACTTTGTTTTAAATTTTGAACTATTTAATAATTTGTAAATTTTATATTTTAAACTTAAACTTTAAATGATTATAAAAAAAAAACGTGCCTATATATTTTTAATATTTTTCATCTTCCATTGTAACAATATATTATCAAGAGCCTTGTATTAATTTTTCACGCTTTTTGACCCAATAGATAAAACTAAAAAACTTCGATCAAAAATTGAATTTTTTAAAATCTAAATTTTTCTTTAATTTTTTGTTTTTCTTTCTTGACGTTTTTGAAAACGATTCACTTACCCATCGGAATAAGTACTGAAAATCAAAGCATTATTTCGACTAGTTATTATTATAAAATCAATATATTGATGAGCTCCACTCAGAATCATACAATTTATAAAAACGGAGATTCTTACGCAAAACCATTGTTTGTCAAAATCGATTTTGATTTTCGTGTTAGAAATTCCAAGTAGTTTTAGAAAGTGTCTGGAAAAACAAAAGCAGTGGTAATTTTTACATACATTTTGGAAAACTTCGATTTTATTTTTTGATGTAGGTACCAAACTCAAAACAGTTTCACTACATTTTTATTAAGTATATTATTTTCCATATACGGTAACATTTTTGCAGCGCACTTTTATTTTTAACTAATTTTGGCTTTGAAGAACTTTTAGATTTTGTAAATTTTTAAATTTATTCTGGATAAAAATTTTTTACTTGGTAAAATAGTTTGAACATTTAATGCAAGGTTTCTTTTAAGTTCCATTAACGGTAGTTCAAACATTTTAAAGAAACGTAACTCGATTATTTTTTATTTTATGCATTTTTAGTTTAAATGATGACAAAATCCATCAACATTTTTTTTTGAAACATACGTATTTAAACGAGTTAAGAACAATGGAACAATGGTGTAAAAGACAATATTGTGAAATCGTTATTTTGGAACTTATATCTTTCCAAAGTTTTCAATTGTACAATTACATGCATACGCACAACACGAAAATTTACGCCTATAACGAATTTTGATTTTGATTCTTAACTCGTTAAAATACGTAAAAAAATGTCAACACTCGTTATAGTCGCTGCAGTTAAGTACAGTGTTGTGCGTATGCGTGTAAACGTAAAATTACAAAATTTTGAAGTATATAACTTATAATAATTTCCACAAATTTATTTTGCCCCATAGATCTTAAATTGCTTAAATTTAAAAAAGAATGCTGGGTAGTCAAATTGAATTTGTTCCTAATATTAAATTTATTTTGATTGTAATATATTATAATGTTGGTACTTATATAGTTTTTTTTTTTTTTGTAAGGTGATACTCAAAGTTTCTTGTATATATATTATATTATAATAAAGCTCTGGAGTCTGAGGGATCTTCTATCCACCTTCAACCCCTCTTGATTACGCCCCTGAATAAGATCCTTAGTTTCTGCAGGTAATATCCATCATTAAATCAACAATTTATTTCATTTTTCTAGTTATTTAATTTGTTGGTTATTTTCAATGATATACCAATTAACTAATATGGTTTCATTATATTATTGAAAAAAAAAAACAAAAATCATAATGCTTTAATCACGGAATAATACAATATTGCCTAACTACTGTCTATTATAACTATATGTTTATTATCCAAGTCACAATCTATACCTAACAATTATTAGTAAGGTACATTTTGGTATACAATATGTTATACAGATTATATCGTCATAATTGGTTTAAAATATTTTTTGGAGACAACAAAATTGTCTCCAGTTACATTCGATTTATATGTACATTACAAATGGGTTTCGGCGAGGCTAGTTGCAATAAATTATAATGTACCTATATTATGGCTGAGTCGTCTTAGGTATATTTTTTGTACTACGTATATCGGGAATACTTAATACTTGTGTGCCTAATGTAAGGAGTAGCTGCTAGGGTGAAACATTTTTAGCTGATATAATCTATAAGACAAATGTTATCAATTGGTATGCTCTTAACCAGGCGTCCAGGCGTGTGTCATTTTATAAGCCCTACCTAATTTGTTTGGTTTCATAACAACTTTTTGAATACTTATACTATATAATTTGGGTGCAGGTTTGTTTTTCTTATCTGATATTCAAACAGATATTATTATGGCTTTCAAGTTCCTGTAGTGTTGAACCAATTAGTCGACCCTCGTTGTGGCACTTACGGGTCCATTATATAACGACGGGTCGCCGAAAGAGACTAATTTATTACAATAATTATTTACCTATTATATATTATTATGATGACTATACACGGACATCTATTATAATATTTCCCATCGATAATCTATAAACATAAGAAAAAACACACGATTGCCTAAATATACATACCTAAATAAATATTATAATATCCACACACCTTGTATATACAGAATGATTCAAAATGTATGTTACAATAATATACTATTACTATACATATTGTTGTAACATACATTTTGAATCGCCCCGTATATTATATATATTATATATTTCTTGTCATTGCCTCTCGAACTTGTTAAAGTAGTTGCCTATTTTACTCCTTGAAATACGCTATTGTCTATCAACGATTAAAGTTTTTAGTCAGAAATGTTAAACAATTTAGATTTTAGATTAACATTTTTATTTTTGCATATTTGTGATGGTCATAATATAATCATCCTTTGTGAACTGAACAAATCTAATAACTTTTTGACGAATCTATGGGTCCACATATTTCTAAAAATTTACTCATTTTTTGGTTTTGGGCCAATTCTATCCATTTTTGACAACTATAAATACAATTAGGTCAGCAAAAATTATTATAGTTATTTTTTTCTACCCATGATTTTATAAATAATTTAGGTGCATAAAATACCTACCTGTTTAAATCTTTTGGGAATTTTTGAAATGAAATCGTGGAAGGTGATGTACTGATGTTAAACCATAAGTTATAAGTATTACAGTTAGACACTGCACAGGCATTTTATGATACCATGATTACTCTAATGCACTATTTTAACATTTATTACTATTAGAATTAACACTGTCTATTGTAAGTATTGCCGACATTATGGACTAAGGAACTCAATAATATTTATGATAAACAATAAACAATATTATAATTTTTAAGTGATAAATAATAATTAATATGTATTTAAGAAAGTAGAAATTTATACTATATTAAGGAGTAAAATAGGTAACTATTATAACAGTGTGTTTTCCACTACTTTAGTACAGAGTGTCCTGTATTATCATAATATTATAAAGTATTTGCTATTAGCTATAACAACTGTAGTGTTCGTGACTTCTTGTGCTTGCATGTATTTTTGTGGTGGTCATAGATTATTTAAGGTAAGATTTGTTGTGTGAAATGGTAAAATAAATACAATATTTTGTAATATTTTAGGAAAATCGTATATTTGAAAAATTGTTAACATATTATACATTTTATTATTTCAGATTCTAAGTGGGGCGTTGAGTATATATAGATTTTAAAATAATGTGTGTTTTTTCCCCTGGTTATTTAAAAAAATACTGAGAAATTTCTTTTTTTACTCACAAAAATACAAACTAATAGATTAAGTCTATTAAGTTGAAAAAAAAGTTAATTTGTTTATACAACGCTAGCGTACTTAATATTTTTCCAACCCAAAACTAAGTGTTATAGACTATACAC
>NC_042493.1:96819690-96829282 GCF_005508785.2 Acyrthosiphon pisum
TTTCATGAAATATTACAAAAATGTTTAAAATATTTCAATTATCATTATTTTGTAGTTTGTCTGTAAAATATTAAATAATAATCTAAATAAATTAAATACCTCATTAGTCATTAACACACATTTTTTTCTTAGTTTTAATGTATAATAATATAATATTGTATTTTTTTGCTGTACCAATTATTTGATGTAAAAATGTAAAATAAATAAGGAATAGATAGGTATATTGTATATGTACCATGTACGTGGTAACTTATATAGTTAGGTATATAGGTAATGTTGTAAAAGCCGTCTGGCGTTGATTATAATAATAAATAATAAATAAATAAATAATAGTTATATGTTAAAAATCAGATCAGAGTTTTCTTGATCGAGAATCCTTATGACATGTATTTGTATAATTGTATATAAAAAAAACATAATAAAAATAAAAATATAAAAATGGAATATAAATTTAAAAAAAAACGCTTGGGTATAACGTTTATCATATATGTTATGTTATGAAGATCATTGTTTCTTATTAATGTTAACATGTATTATAATTATATAAAACAAAAAACATAATAAATATTAAAAAGAAACAGTAAAAGAAAACCAGTACTTAGGTATATATTATAAAGATCATAGTTTTCTTGCTAACGATTCACATGAAATAATATAAATTATAATTATAATTTATATATAATGAAAATATAAAACAAAATAATATTTAAAAAATAAAAAACCAATATTTCATGAAATATTTCTCATATACTTCAAACACTATAAAAAGGTACGATATATTATCTATATTGTAAGCAGTTGTTGCATTTCGGCGAGTGTAGTTGTGTACCCGTCTCGCACGTTCAGCTGTTCGAGGCACAAAAACACTTTTATTCAAAATTATAAAATGCACTAGGGGGTGGTTTCAATACCTTGCAGCGCTCGAGATTAATAGCGTCCAATCTTAACCAGTGTGTGTACGATATATTAAATCATTGTAGGACCTGCTGCGAAACGAATGCATGGGGCTTATAGGTATTGCAGCTGTTCTTGAAGGTTTGAAAACGAAAGAATAATACGTTTGGCCGTTACGGTACCTGCACATAATAAATCGTGTTTTGTGTTTCGTGGCGGCATATGTTGGCTATTTAGACCATATGCGAAATGCTACCCACCCACCGGCCACTATTGTACGCGATATTTCGAACTGTGCTATTATATTATTTTATTTATTTCACCTTGATTTTACCCTCATCACATTGGCCACACCGAAAAATTGAATTTTTCAATCAAACTATATTTTATTTATATTCATAAACATCGTTACATGCATTTTAGCATTACCTATATTGCTATATGACTGTATCAATTATTATCATATTATGGAAGTTGGGTAAAATGTATGAACGAATAGTATTATTAGTTGTACATTTGGTTATTTGAGTACACTGCAGGCGCCACTCGGGGCTTGCTTAGTTAAAATTAGAATCAAGTCCAGGATTTGGGTCTTAGCTAGGTAGTGCAAATATCTAATAGAGATAGACAACTCTAGAGTGCGATGTGTATATCAAAATAAACTGAACAATCTATATTTTGGTATCGTATTATATACAAGGAATACTATTAATATTATTTATATAATTATATATTATATTTTACGATTCCGTGTACGGTTAAGTTAGGCGTAGGTATTATAGGTGTAGGTGCAAATATATCTAGAGGGACTGAAAATCTAAGCTCTCATCTAACTATTATATAACCCCCCTCCCCATAAAAAAAAATCTGAACATATTAAACCACAATGGAATAAATGAAAAAATGTTCATTTCTGCATTAAAATCTTAAGCCCCCCCCCCCCTTCCACAAATATCAACCACTAATTTTTATTATAGATGCCACGTATTTATTAATATAATATAATTTACCGATAAATACTAAACAGGAGAATATAAGAGGATTTGGATGTTAGACAAGACAGTTGGATTAACCGTATACAAAAACCTATATTATATACCTTCTGTATGATAGTATGCCTACACATTATACTATATACCATAATTCAACTGTGATTATGATGGCGTGCCTATATCACAACCATGTTTTCTAATGCATAGAAGTCAACTATGAGTAGATGACCAATGCCTTTCGACGTTCGTTATACCTACCTGCTTTTAAAGTCAAGTGACAGCATTTCTCTTGTATATAGGTGCACGTGCAACTATGAATCTGGGGGGGGGGGACTAAAATTTTATCAGAAACACAGACCCTGATAATTTATATTTTAAACTAAAATATGATTAGGAACTTGGGGGGGGGGGCTACATGAGCAAAACTACAACATAAAGCCCCTCTTAATTGGGCCTATATTCTCTTGTATAACATTAAATATTCGCAGTCGTTGTCACATAACCCGACCAACCGAACCACGACGTCTACCAGTTCCTAAATTTAGGTACAATACCACTTACTGCAATTTACGCTTCATATAGGCGTTTTCAGACACATTTTTCAGGTATCTATGGTGCACTTATATGTCTTATACCCATCGCAGAAACACTTGAATTAATTAATTTTGTATATTGTATGAATCATTTTCTGAATCATTTTCAGCTGCTTAATTATTTTATTTCTTAGTACTAAAATTTAGTACTTTAATTCAAAAAAGCCATTTATTAAATCTCATTATAAGAAAAATATTGATGGAAAAAGCGTTTATCTAAGTCAAATAATTAATTTTTTAGAATATTTAAAAATATTAATATTTTTTTGAGTAAATTAATTTATAACGTAATAATTTTTTTCAAAACATATTTTTTGGGAATTCTCTGACATAAGATTGAATACGTATTGAAAAACTATACAATTTTGAAAATATAGACAATAATACACAACTATATTATTTAACTTTTATTGTTGATGAATATTTTGTCGACATTTGGTTTTAATCAGACTATATTATTTACTATTTAGATAAACTCCATTCAATATTGGTATTAATTAAGAAACAGCGTTATTAACATTATAATACAAAGAATCATAATCATTAATATATTTAGATAATATTTAATAGTTCGTAAAAGTGGAAAACCATATTTATTATATGTAAAATTTTATGTTTCCGGCCCAGCGGTCATATTTGAATAAATATAAATATTGAATAGACTAACACGTGAACAGACCATTTTTTTCAGTCCAACAGTTTGTTCAAGGTTAAAACTTAAAAGTTACGAACATTAACTAATTATGTCTGAAATAAATACCTGATAAGATTGTTAAACGGTAATAGGAAAATAATGACGTACGCTTCACCAGCCCAAGTAATTGGAAAGTCGTTATTTACGCAAAAATAATTTATACTTGTATTATACACGGTTCTTCATAATGTGTACACTGTCTGTTAAAAAATTATATTTTATTCTATATCAAAACCACGACACATATTCCTTTAAACAATGTTTCTCAAATTAATACTATTAATACGTTTTAATATATGTTTATAAATTAATGACAATAAATGGTATACAATAGTCCCAATTATAAGGCGGGGGGGGGGGGGCGACTAAATACTGTCAAACTCTTTAAAATGTTTACCACAGGTAGATATGGTTAAATATTCGTAATCGGCAAATGAAATTTATACAGGTACATATTGTTCAAATAGTATAAGTATGATAGAACATTTTATACCTATCGTTTTAGTGCATTGCGTTTATAATTATTATATTAAAATAATTATTGTTGTATAATATAATATATGGTCCTATAAAAACCTAACCGTGAAAAAAAGCCAGAACTCATACCCAAAAGAGTTTGTCCAAAAATGTCTGCCTATTAATTAAGTATCGATATATATGTACATTACAACCGAGTTTGCTGCTTTGTTAGTCCTACATTCATGTCAATTTCATGTTGTCATGAGAGTTTCAACTTTAGCAGGTGCAAGATAATATCGTTTCACCTGCTACATAACAACAGGTGGTGAAAATGCACCCCCGAAAATACGCCACAGGCATGATAAATATTTTTTTTCTTTCTCTTCAACGGCAAGCACCTGCCTCCTGGTAACATAATATAAAAATGATAATATTCGATTATGTTTTATCGATGCGTAGGGGTGTACAGCTGGCCACCATAAGGATTACTGCAGGGTATAATAAAATATAATATATAGTGTAGTTTGGTCCTTACGGATAATATTATACGGATACACATATAACGTGTTTGAAAAAAAAAAAAATTTAATTTTAGGGGTCTAAAAAGGTTGAGTAAAATTTCGACTCATTTATAATTAATATAGTATTATACTATATTATCCACAATTTTATAAATGACGTATGTACAGAGTATGTGTGTGTGTGTGTGTGTGTGTGTGTGTGTTTGTGTGTGTGCAGTGTTCGGACTTAAAAGTATTTTATACGACCGGGGTATTCACATTGCATTTTTTACCTAAATTAAATAGTCGAATTGCACTCGGGTTCAAAAAAGGGTTTTCAACAAAAATGTTCAAAAAATAAACTTTATTTAAATATTTGAAAAACACTAGGTACCGGTACCATCCTGCTTGAAATGTAATCATTGGCATATTAATAAATGTTTTTAATTTTAAATGGATGTATTTTATATAATATACTACATTTCCAAGAAACTAGTTTTGGTGAAAATTATAATAAAATTAATGATTACATAATATTACAAATAAAACTGTACACGTACAAAAACATGTTTAAAATAATTTGTGAAATGTGCAATGAATTATGTTTAAAATGTAGGTACGTCAAATTTTCAACATTTTTGTTCAAACTTATTTTTTTAAACTGAGTGCAGTACGACGATTATCTGTTTTCTACACAAGTGCAGTTTGACGATCATCTTTTATTAGAACTAGTGCAATTCGGATAAAATAAGTGCGATTCAAAATCACAAACATTTGTAAATTATTTTGTAGTTATAAACGGATAATACGACCAAAATGTATAGCTAAGGATTGAAAATTTAATACCTACAAGGTTACTTGTAAATATTTCATATTGGATTATTTATAGTTAGTCTAGGTTCAAATTGGGACGAAATTAGATATTTAAACAAATAATAACAATATTGTACCAAGTTATTTTGTTGTAGTTTAAAAATATTATTCGTGAGTACTTAAAGTACCTATCTATATATTATTTTATTTTGTACACACGATGACATTTTCATTATTGTGTATTACAAATAGACAATGGTAAAATAAATTTCCTTAATAGCAATATTATCATAAAATATACTTAGTAATATTATAAGCGGACAGACACTAGGTACCGGGCTTTGCTCGAATCATTTTTCGTATACAATTATTTATCATTGAATTCAAATTTAACGTATACATTATAGTCAAAGCCGTAATAAGATTCATCAGTACACTTGACTATTTAACATATAGCCGTACATGTTTAAGCCCCCCAACCAGAAATATCTGAAGTAAATATTTTTTACCTCAATTGAACTTTACTTTATAAATTATTGATATATAAACAAAATAATAAATACTTAAAATTGAATTCAAGAAATACATTTTTGTTTTCAATATTATGCTAAAATATTTTTTTTTTAATGAAATTTCTCCGAGTGATTGAATATGTTTAAATATTTTTTAACTCGATTAAACTTTACTGAAATCTGACTCATGATAATAATATAGTATTATACTATATATTATCCACAATTTATAAATGACGTATGTACAGAGTGTGTGTGTGTGTGTGTGTGTGTGTGTTCGGATTTGAAGGATTTTATACGACCGGGGTATTCAAATTGCACGGGTTCAAAAAAGGGTTATCAACAAAAATGTTCAAAAAATAAACTTAATTTAAATATTTAAAAACAGTGATTGAATATGTTTAAATATTTAGCCGACTTAAAGATTAAAATATCATATTACTGTCTAGACAGTTTTCCATATGACTCTACTGATAAATATATGACCTTTCCTCAGTAAACCGTATAAGTTTAAAATATAAAAAAATGATGATAAAATAAAATAGATACTTGGTTTGAAAATAATTTAGACTAATATTATTTCTTTTTTCTTAACTCTAAATAAAATGTAGAAATACGATATTTATTTAACATTTAATGTGTTTATAATGTGTCAATAAATGTTTTTACATTATCTAGTTTCATATTAGTTTGACCGTTAAAAACCAATAAATGGTAAAATAACTGGATATTTTAAATTCTTGTAAATGGTTATTTTATATTAAAACCTAGGTTACAAACTAACAACTTTTATATATATATTAGAATTCAGTTAATTAATTTTGTATGTTTATAAGAACAAACGACTCGCCGTACAATTTCTAAAACTGCTTCCTTTCAAGGTCTTGTATAATAAGACTATAAATATTAAAATACCAGTATCTCCTCATGAATATTAATATATTATGGAAAGTATACTAACAATTTCTATTTATCATAACATTTTTGAAATGTTCCAATATGCTTATTGAGCTATTCATATAAACATACAAAATTTCGAGTTTTATTAGTTTTTTTTTTATTTATGTTTACAAACAATTTTCGCTTTTTCAAAAATATTGAAAATGTAATACAACGGTTCTAGTAAATTCTTGTTAGTGAACATTTAAAAAAAAGTTGAGCGAAATTCCACAATAATTTGCTATTAGCGTCTGAAGTTAAAATTCTGACAAAATTCATATGAGTGAATTATGAAAATTGGCAAATTATTTCGAGTTAGAAATGCATACAAATGTTTTTATGTATATCTAAGATTCGAAATTTTCTTACAAGGTTCCCCTTGAGTTTTTCTACATTTAACAACAGTTTACCGGAACGTCAAATTAATTTTTACGAGCATTTGAAGTTTGACATAGGATATTTTCCCGTAAATGAACAATTTCTCATTCAAAGATTTTCTTATTTTGTTGTTATTCAAAAACTATAAACCGTAGGTACTTTAAATATCCATAAAATGTTCATTTTTTCATTTTGTTTAAATAATCAAATTTTCAAAATATTTTAATATTAGTGTTCAGTAATTTATAGTAATTTGAAATAGTTTTTTTTTTTGTTTTTTAATCAATACATTTCAATAAAATTGTATTCGTTGGGTCAAATAGCTTGCAAATTTAATAAAAGGTTTCTTGTAAGTTGTTTTAATAACTGTTGATAAATATTAAAGATCGATTGACACGATTACTTTTTATAAGGATTTCAAAATAAATTTTGACACAATAACATTTTTTTTTCAAATATTAGTGGTATTTAATAAATGAAGAATTAACAAAAAATAAATAATTAAGCTAGCGAAAATCCAACGTTATTGACTGAACAGTTGATCCACAATACTAGTTAGTAGTTACTTATACCTATAGTATATTAAATGAGTATAATAAGATGTAGTAGATTTGTAAACGCATCGATCTGCGGTCTGCGTTAAACCGAATTATAGCGATAAAAATAAAATGTTATCTGATACGTTTTCAGTTTCGTCTGTAATATTATATTTTTAATTAAAAATACAAATTAATATATTTTAATATTTTTTAATTTAATTTTTTTTTATGCCTACACAGTTTCGATGATCGACACGGAGTCATTAAATTTCGTCCGTCCCAAAAAGGTCATAGTCATATACGATATGTAAATACTATGTAATTAATGTGTCGACGTCGCAACGATAATAAAAGAGAACAGAGGCCTCTCCTGGTTCCCGGAATAATAATAATATATAATAATATGATAATGATATATAATATCATGAAATACTTAATGTTTCAATTTCGATAACTGTTTGTAATACATGACATTTTAAGTGAGCGTTTCTATTATCGTTTTCTTTATACGATGATCTGCTAATTATTTTTATTTAGATACATAAAAGTTTGCTTTTTAAATCTAAGATTTGAAATTTTAATACAAGATTCCTCATAAGTTTTTTTGTATTTTTCAAAAAAATGTTATATGTTTACAGGAGAGTCAAATTAAAGTTATATAACCTCATAAGTAATCTTTTTGAATTACAAATTTTCATCAAAATTTGAACTAAAAATGTTTACATTAAAAAAGATGCTGCATGTGTATTTTTTTTTTTATTTATTAAACGAAGAAATCATGTAGTCAGCGTATTTTTCTACATAAATATACAGCGGATAAGTAAATGTCATTCTGATGTACAACAAGTTACAAGTGGGTCAATGTATAATAGATTTTATTAAACTTGAATCCGATGATACAATAATATCATTGTATAAGAAAAACGATTCTACACGGATGAGACGGTTTGTCGATCTAGATATTTTATATTGTTATTAGTTATTATATCCAGTAATTTGAATAAATATTATATCATAATTTTTTATTTGTTTCTATGGTGATAAACAAAGCGTCAGAAATTAAAATCCAATTTTTGTGGTTTTTCGTAATTTGTCGGTGGTTTTTCCCTTGGCATTAAATAACTATTGAGAAAATCAAAAAATAACCTGTTTAAAGTACCATACTGATCTAATTTTCTAAAAGATAAGGTATTATATGTTGAAATCAAAGAACTCCTTCTGGTAGACATTTTGTAAACAGGATGAAAAAAAAAAATAAACATCATTGTAAAACCTCGCCCCCATACAGAATCTAATATATATATATATAATATGTAATAATATAATCTTACCAATATATCTAGATGCCGATGCATGGGGATTTATTTTCATGGAGTTCGACCCTTCTAGTCATTAGTTCTGTGTTCGTTATGGTCGATACAGCTGCAGCTGCCAGCTGGCTCAGGAATGTGAAATTTAACCTTCGAATTGTTTGGGTAAGGCGTGGTTAACAAGTCTTGTAGATATATACACTGAAGGAATGTTTTTCATTTACAATATATTATACATTTAACGCTTTACCCTCGGCATTTTTTTTTTTTTGTCGGTCTTATTTGAACGTTAAGTATACTTATAAGAGTTTCGTAAAATGTGGGATTTAGTTTAAACATCTGCCTAACACGTTTCATCGAATGTTCTCGAAATTCTATTGGGGCATGAAAATTGATTTAAATTGTTTGTTCGGTTCGACATTTATTTTTAATAACATTTAATTTTGTATTACACGCTATTATAATGTGTGATATATTATATACGATTACTCTTTGATAAAATTCTTGTAAAATTATCTACTAGTATAAGTCAGATAATTCTACATAAATCATAACATAATATGAAAAATCTTAAATTTATATACCATATACTACTTTGGGAAATAACTAAAATTCAGAAATTAAAATTTCACTTTTAGATTCTGAGTGGAACGATGAATGTATTGATTTTACAATGATGTGTGTTTTTTTTTTTATTTTTTTTTTGTTTTTTTTGTGTATGTGTACACGATAAGTAGTCGAAATAATGCTACGATTTTCAACTTCAGTATCTTGTTCGATCAGAAAGTGAATATCGTTGGTGCATAGGGGAGGTCAATATTTAAATTTACCAGTAGTTTTCAAAAGCGCCGGGAAAAACAAAAGAAAAAATAAGGAAAAACGGGAATTTTTACGCAAAATCGATTTTTCACAAAATTGAATTTGGTTTTTGGTGTAACTAAATGACCGTAGATACATGAATTTGACTGA
>NC_042493.1:96829570-96834079 GCF_005508785.2 Acyrthosiphon pisum
TTTACGGACATTTTCATTTTCCATTTTTTTTTAGTTTTTTTTCTAAAAATATCAATAAAATTTTATTTGTTGGATAAAAAAGCTTGAAAATTTAATAGAAGGCTCCTAGTATATTGTTTCAAAGGCAGATGAAAAATATTAAAAATCGTTAGTCACAGTTTTTTTTTATAAGCATTAAAAGTTCAAAAAATGACAAAGTATGGAAAAATCATGAAAATTTGCAAATTATTTCAAGTTAGAAATTCATAAAAATTTTTCTTTTTAAATCTAAGATATGAAAATGTAATACAAGATTCCTTATAAGATTATCTACCTTTATCAAACAAAAAATATCTATAAGTAAGTCAAATTAAATTTTTATGATCGTTTGAAATTCAAATTTTACAACATTGGATATCACTCGATTTCTCATGTAGCGATTTCCTATTTTGTTGTAATTCAAAAAACGAATAACTGCAGATACATGAAAATTTTACTGAATGTTTATATTAGCATTTTATATATATGATCAAATTTTGACTCTTTTTGAGCTGTTTACGGACATTTTCAGTTTTCAATTTTTTTAGTTTTTTTTTCTATAAATATCAATAAAGTTTTATCTGTTGGACCAAAAAGTGTATAAATTTAATACAAAGCTCCTGATATATTGTTACAATATCAGTTGAAAAATATTAAAAATACATATGCACAATTTTTTTTTATAAGCATTTAAAGTTCGAATTTTGACAAAATGTATCAAATTTTAATTTGAATAATTTTATTATTTTGTAGTTAAGAATTTATAAAATGTTCAACTTTTGTATCTGAGAATTGAAAATTTAAAACAAGATTCCACGTAGGTAAGTAGTTAATTCTGAAACCAAAAAATCTAAAAAATACATAAGCACAGTTTATTTATTTAGTCATTTTAAGTTCGAATTTCGACGAAATTACATGTTAAAAAACCTAGAATAACTATTTTAGTTATTTTGTTGTGATTGTATAATATTACTCGTGGGTACTTGAAACTTCTAAAGTATACTATTATATATCTATGATAGTACCACGGTTTTTTGTTGATGTATAACGCGTTTTAAGTACCTAATAGATATTATGATATGATTAATTTGGAATTTATTATAGGTACCTATTATAGGTCAATTTTTTTTAAATACTATAGACTATAATATAATATTATGTCTTATTCCTAGACTGACATACCATCTCCGCTCAGAATCGTTTTTCTTATACAATGATATTATATCATTGAATTCAAATTTAATACCATCCATTATACAGTGACCCACTTGTAACCTATTGTACAGCAGAGCGAAATCCACTTACCCACCTTTTTTTAAATATATTTATTGGAGACATTTCATTTTAAAAAACTATGAAATCCTAATATATATACCCATTCAAAACCATGAAGTTCTTATTATAGTTGAAGTTGAAGTTGAAGTTGAAGTTCTTATTATTTAAGTTCTTATTCAATTTGAACTTTGTTTCCATTTTAAATTTAATATGTAGGTAAAGTCGAAAAATTCCTCAGAAAAAGAAATCCTCCACACTAGGAAAAAAATCTTCAATAGTACTGTGGATTGTCGGACTCGTTCACACGTTCAGACATCGTCGATTAAATATAAATTGTTTATAATTATTGTTTTATGAATTATAATAAATTAGAAATTAAATAACAACTGTGTATGTTAAAATATTTTATGCTGTACAAATTGTCTTTACCCTAAAAATTTAATCGTGTATTACCTTCAAGTATACCGTATACATTGAAAAAATATCTCTAATAACATATTTTTCTAACTACAATGATTATAGGATGTGGTATCTATACTATAATATACCGGAACTCAAACAAATAACAATTAATTGTTCAGTTTGAAGTACATAATATTATTGTCTATTGATCACGTTTAATTCGAGCATAATGTTAAAAACACTGAAAGTTTAACCACTGGTGATTTTTTTTCCACAATTCACTATAACACACGTGTACGGTGTTGACTAATTATGAAATTACAAATTGTTCGTAGGCAGGTACCAAATGAAATACTCCGAAAAAAACTTAAATTTGAACGCATTTATACATAATATATTGTGTTAAAAGTTATAATTTATAATTATAAATTTTTTTTATATTGAGTCATTAGATAGTTAATGATATATAGTAGGTACCTACCTGCAGTAAAAAAAACCATCAATATTAGGTCTATTGTATATACCTACTATATTTATACAAATATTACACAACTATACAAATAACAATTTAATAAGTCAAAAGAAAACCGGTGGTAGTAGGTGTCTATATAATATTAGTATATTATATAAATATAATATTATTAGTATATTATATAAATATAATATAAATTTAATTACAACAAAATTATTTTGATCGTTATTTTTCGTTTAAATATACTAAATGTATAATATAATAAATATTATACAATTGATGAAGTGTCAGAAAATATATCGAAAAATAACATCATTCGCCGGTTATTAACATTATTTATCTACAGATATGGGAATTATCTTTATTAATAAAGAATAACCGTATGAAATGGGAAATGTTGATTGTTAAATAGATTTCCAACGAGCTATAATAAGGTGACCGCTACGCGCTTAAAGCTATACTGATAAAACGTTATAGCGCACACGTTTTGTGTACGGCGTATCTACATAATACATGTTATAATAATATGATGGTGATACTACATTGGTGGAGGTTACATTTGAGAATATCATACCTAACGAAAAATTGTTTAGTTGATTTTACCTTAGAATGTACGACGGTCATCGTATGAACCGATTTGAAATGGCTATTGACATGTAAAACGACCATGTGACTTTTAACGAAATAACGAAAAATATCCTAATGAAAAAACTGGATGATTATAAATGATAACTCTTTCTTGTCTACTAGGGATTATAGTGATATCATATTGAAAAAGTTTGTAAAACAAAAATGTGTTTAAAACTGTAGGTGAAACGGAAACAATGAAGGACTACCGTGAAGACGTGAACTACGTTCGTAAGTACAATATTTTAATATTAAATGGAAAAGAATGCCTTATTAGACTGGTTGACGAAAAAATGTCGTATCGTAATTATTTGGTCATTAACGTGATTATCCGGTTTATAACGATAATGTGGTAGGTACCTACAGTGTTTGGAAAGAACGTCGTTCGTAGTCACTCGATATTCACGTGAACGACGTTTTTATATTTAATGAATCTGAACGATTATTGAGACGTTAAAATGTATTTATTAGGTGTTTAAAAAATATTCATTGATTGATAATACTATTATGATATATAACATATTTTGAATTATAAAAAATAAAATACATGAGATTCCAGTGGGCACGCATGGACATTAAATGACAATAATATTATGATTTCCACGATTTTGTATTCGTATTAAACGATACATAAAAACTAAATTAAATTAACGACAAAACGAACGCATTCATAATTTCAAACAAAGTGAACGTTTATGTGTTCATTTGAAAAAAAGGTGGGTAAGTGGATGTCGCTCTGCTGTACAGTAGGTTACAAGTGGGTCACTGTATAATGGATAGTATTAAATTTGAATTCAATGATATAATATCATTGTATAAGAAAAACGATTCTGAGCGGAGACAGTTTGTCAGTCTAGATATTAGACATACCTATTATAGGTATACTTATCTATAGTATTAAAAAAAAAAATTGATCTATGATAAATATCAATAATAAATTCCAAATTAATCATATCACAATATCCATTAGGTAACGCGTTATACATCAACAACAAACCGTGCTACTATACTACTATCATAGATATATAATAGTATACTTTAGAAGTTTCAAGTACCCACAAATAATATTATACAATCACAACAAAATATCTAAAATAGTTATTCCAGGTTTTTTAATATGTAATTTCGTCTAAATTTGAACTTAAAATTACTATAAAAATAAACTGTGCTTATGTATTTCTTAGAATTTTTGGTAACAGAATTAAATATTTACGTGGAATCTTGTTTTAAATTTTCAATCCTGAGACATAAAAGTTGAACATTTTATAAATTATTAACTAAAAAATAATTATTCAATTTTAAATTTGATAAATTTTGTCAAGATTTTAACTTCAAATGCTTATAAAAAAAAATTGTATCTATGTATTTGTAATATTTTTCAACTGCTATTGTAACAATGTATCAGGAGCCCTGTATTAATTTTTACACTTTTTGGCCCAATAGATAAAACTTTATTGATATTTATAGAAAAAAAAAAGTAAAAAAATTGAGAACTTACAATGTCCGTAAACAGCTCAAAAAGAGTCAAATTATTTTCAACATTTTATCATATATAGAAAATGCTAATATAAACATTCAGTGAAATATTCAAGTTTCTACAGTCATTCGTTTTTTAATTACAACAAAATAAGAAAATCGTTACGTAAGAAATCGAGTAAATACCAAATGTTGTAAAAATATGAATTTCAAACGCTCATAAAAATTTAATTTGAGTT
>NC_042493.1:96834450-96841462 GCF_005508785.2 Acyrthosiphon pisum
GAACTGGAATTGTCCGTAAACAGCTCAAAACAACATCAAAATATTTTTAAAAATTGTATCATATATAGAAAATTGAAATTTAAACAACCAGTGAAAATTTCATGTATCTACAGTCATTCGTTTTAAAGTTACACCAAAAACAAAAATCAATTTTCTCGAAAACAGATTTTGCGTAAAAATTCCCGTTTTTCCTTAATTTTTCTTTTGTTTTTCACGTTGCTTTTGAAAACTATTGGAAAAATGTTACTTTTGACCCCCACAAAGTACCAACTAGATTCACTTTCCTATCAGAAAAGGTACTGTTGAAGAAAATCCAAGCACTTTTACTGTCCTAAAATGTGATGACAGACACAAAAAAAAATGAAAAAATAAAAAAAAACACACATCATTGTAAAATCAATACATTCATCGTTCCACTCAGAATCTAAAATATGAATTTGAGCGTGAAAGAATTAATTTTTTTAGTGAAAGTTCCGTACACTGGGTACCTATAGTATGTATTTGGTCAATAACGTTATAATAACTGGCGAATAACGTTCATTTACGTTTAATATAAATATAATATTTATTTATTTGTTTAGTACAAATGTAATAAATATTAGTTTGAAAAATATAATTACAATTAAAATATGTATTATGACGAAAAAACCTGTTCATCTTTCTAATCAACCCAAGTACCTATAATACAATATTATAATTATAATTTTCCATTTAATTGAAAATATATGAGCTTCTATGCTGGTTTAGTTACAAGAGATACAATTTTATTGATCTTATAGTAACATCCGCTACTACACCATTATTTATTATAATTAGTTATGATTATTATCTGTTATCTATATTATATATTATGCTTTTTCGAGTTAAAATCAACGAAATATATTTTAAAATTATAAAATAGTAGGCACAATTGCGTAGGACAGATGAGGACTCGCATGTACTTTTATTTCGGTGGACTTTTTTTCAGTCTACTATTCTATGAAATATAAGTGTTGTCATTTTAACGATTTTCATTTCCATTTTAGTCAGGCTTAGGACTGACAAAAAAGTTAAATTGTTGGCCTGGTTAGAAATTGTTTCATATGGCATCAGTACCTACACGAAATGCACTACGTATTTTTAAATAATTATTATGAGACATGGTATAACATTGGTAATGTTTACAAATAAATAACAAACAAATCAATTTTTTTTTAACAAAAATATTTTTACCTATATAATTGTCAATGTTGTTACAAAAGAAAAACTATACGAATTGCAATTGTGTGAAACAAAATTTTACCATTACTTTTTATATTGTTGTATAATGGATTTTATTATGGATTTCGTAATATTTTATATCGCTCGCATGGGACATTGCATCGGTTTTGAAAATAAAAAGACGACACCTATATATTATTATTTTCATGGAGCGCAATCGTGTTAGGTAATACGGACGCAATAAACCGAATAAACGTGTTACAGCCTATACTCATAATATTATTTATAGTCAGCGCAGCTGCGTAGTTATTATACATACCTTTAAAATATTATTACTATTATTTTTGTTATATTATTGTTATCGTCATCATCATCATCATCATCGTCATCATTTCAGTGTATACAATATACATAATAATATATACGATGGACGATGGGTAATAAATTTAAATAATATACGTCGTCTATACGCACTGCACTCTTCCCCGGTATAGATGCGGTGCACATGGCGTGCATGTATAATTATTCATAAAACGAGTTTTATAGAAGATGCAGGTAAATAATAAAAACGAGTTCTATTAGCTATCAAGCGATGCTCTGCGGGCCGTAATATAATATTATAATAATATATATAATGTGCTTAGCCACTTAGACTAGGTCCGTCGGATTAGGTACCTATAGGCATATAAGTCGCCGACATTCCGACGCCACAGCTATTATAGATTTACGAGAGATGTCACAGAGGGGCGGTGGGACCGCGATGGCGTTCTCACGTTCATCACGGCCGTTATTTGAGACTCGCCCCGAAGGAGTGAAACACTATACCTACGAAGAAAAAAACACGTGCAGTGCACACGGCAGAAGTGGATATACATATTAACTTTGATTGGAATCAAACTGTTTTACATAAATATATAATAACGAACGCATAAATGTATATATTATCTATAGTACCTACCTATGAATAAAAAAAAAATAATCCTAACTTGATTTATGACAGGCTTAACGCTGAGCCTACGAATTATTAATATATTCATTAAAAAAAAAAATATATAATATGTATATCTACGATCTACCTAAAGCTGATCCAAGTATAATAATATATTATTATTTTGTTTTTAACAGTCACGTCCCAACTGCCTAAAATATATTTTACGGCCCTCTTCGCCGTACACGCACCGCACCCCTGCCCACCAATCACGATGAACATTACTATGCACCCTCTAACCCAGCACACAGCACGTCATGTGCAGCTGCTCACCAAGCCTGCGGCGGCGAGAGTTATATAATAATAATATTATCTCTGCATCACAACGAAGTGTTCACATTTGAGATTTATAACATTACATAATGCTTGGGAAAATAATTTTTTTCTCTCTTTTTCTCTCACTCCCTCTCGCTCACTCTCACTCTCTCGTTTTGTGGTCGCCTCTCGGCGTATTCGGATAATACACGGACCACGTAATAGAAAATTACCTACAACCAGCTGCACACATCGAATAACGATATAATAATATGGCCGCCATATGCATTTGGGCACAATACGATGTTTTTACGTGGGAATCGGTAGAACGATTGGGTTGCTCAGACACAAAAATGAACACAATCGTTGGGTGTCTGCTCGAACGATATTATAGTAGGTATATGATATGATATTACCACGAGGATTGACAGCGGTTCGACAAACGTTAATTGCGTCGTGGAAAAACTTTAGTGGTTAAGTGGAATTCCAAATCACGATGTCACGGAATGCTACCCAGACTTCTGGGTACTAACACATATTACGAAAACACTGATTCGAAAATACGAGATTGTTTTTTTCCGTTATCGGTCGTGCCGCCGTGCCGTGTACGTCGTGGAGTCGAGAGTCCTTCTTGACGGTGTCCATACTGTGGCGGCGACCTGTCGCCCGTGTCCGTTTTATCATAATAATAAATAATTATTATTATTATTCCTATTTTGTCTGGAGTGGGCTTCGACAGGTTATCGCTTAAAAGTTGTTTCGTTACATTTACGCGATTGTATAATGATATTATCTCCTATAAGTACGAAGACGTGTCTTGTTCCCAATTTGTGTTATCGTAACTTGTTTGGTCTTGTAGGTACCTACCTTTTATTTGGGCACATTATTTCTTCGTCGCCCGTGTCATTTTATGATAATAATAATATACCTACTCAGTCTGGAGTATCGACGGGTTATAAGTTGTTTCGTTATATTACCACCTTATGCACTATACTGTAGTATAGTAGTCTGTGCATCATTTTTGTAGTTTTGTAGGCACCTACATTTTTTTAGGAGTCGGGTGTGTTTCGTCGTGTTTAGATAAAACTGTAAAATCGTTGTTCGTAATATTGTGAGGTTATCAATAACCGAGTTGAACTTGACATGACGTTATAGATACTCAGTGGCGTAGGTACAAAGGTACCACATTTGTGTTCGTTGAAATTAAATTATGCGGTCTTAGTCCCACGGTATAAGCATGACGTTATTAGAGGCGCGAATTTGGGAAACGCTTTTATCATAATAATAATAAATAATAATACCTATGCCTACTCTGTCTAGACTGGTTATCGCTTATTGGTTGTTTCGTTACATTTACGCAATTGTGTATTATTTCCCATAAGTACCTACGAAGACTTGTTTTGTTCCCATTATGGATATCGTATTTTTTGTAGTTTTGTAGGTATGTATATTATTTTTTTTTTTTATATTTTTTATATCACTCGTGTCATTTTATGATAGTAATATTATGCCTACTTTGTCTGGAGTATCGACGAATTATTGATTATTGGTCGTTTCGTTAAATTTACACGCCAACTTCTGGACAACATTGTACTACTGTAAATATGCATGATTGCGCATTCTTATAATAAGTACGAAGACGTGTTTTGTTCCCATTTTGTGTTATCGTATTTTTTGTAATTTTGTAGGTACATTTTTTTGGGAGTTGGGTGTGTTCGTCGTCTTTCGATAAAACTGTAAAATCGTTGATCATAATATTGTGAGTGTGATAGCAGTAACCGATTTTAATACGTAACGTAGTAAGTACGTACGTCGGTAACGTAAGTACCTACAATGGTACCAACAAATGTCTGCAGTGTAGAAAGAGATCATTAGTGAATATCATTATTATTCATTAGATATATTATATCGATTTAATGACTCCGAGTTCAGAATTCATAAAATTCAAACGACCGTCGGACTCTGGACTGTGTTCCCATTACTGCGTTAATTGTTAACGCGGCCGTCTTCTGTTATACTTGTGTTCGTTGGAATTAAAATATACGGCAGAGTCCCACAGTAAAAGCATGACGCAATATTAATAGCATGCATTTTACATTAATAAAAAATTAGTAGAAATCGATGATTTCTTTTTAAAAACAAACCAGTTAAACGTTTTTTATGTTCTAAACACGTTTATTGGTAAATATTAACAGGCAGGAGTACGGGTTATAAGATTTGGACTTATTAGGTCTGTTAAATTCAAATTTATGAATGCTTCAAAATTTATGGAAACGTCTATGTATTTAATATTCTTTAGGCTTGCTATTAATTATTATATATTAAAACGGTTAACCAATTAGACTTTACTATAGGTATATCATATATTATAATATGTACTATAATTTATATGATATTATGAGTTATGAAACTGATACCTATTATGATATTTTATTTTTTTGTTTGAGGCAGTATCATAAATTTGATCAACAGTGTACGGAATACATAGATACCTTTTTTTTTACCGTGTAAGAACATTCGCCCAAATGTTCATGTACATAAGTAAAATTAATTATATTATTTACTTTTACTTATGTGATTAATTTTTATATATGGTTGTATATACTGAGTAATTCACCAATCATGGTCACCCCCTATTTTTTTAATTAAATTTGATTTTATAAGCAGTTACACACTTACCTTATCTTGCCAATTTTACTGTAACATACGCATATAATGTTTAATAGCTACAGTTTAATAGCGCATGTATAGATGTCCAATCGTATAGATACATTAGAAGGTTGTATTAGTACAATTAATACAATTAGTACAATTTATAATATTACATCATCGTTATTTACCACCAATAAGTTATGATAGTGTCAATGTTGCTGTGAATGTCCGCAATTGGTGAGTGCTGACAATCACCTAATGAATGTCAACATACACCTACTAAATTGGTGAATGTTGAAAAATTAAAATAATATAGACATTCACAAGTGGATGTTAACATTTACATCAGAATTTTGGTAAATTTTGACGTACACAACACAGTTTTGGTGAATGTTGACATAGGTACGTATTCTCACATACTATTATACTATAGTACAATAGTAGAAAATGACAACAATATGTTTAATTATAAATTATTATTATTAAATTGTATTATACTTGTATTATTAATTTAAATCATGATTATTTTACCATAGAAAAAATTTTTCTACATATTGCAACATGACAAACTTTACTGTCGTGACATTTTGTACATCATAAAATGTCAACATTTCTACAACCACACTTTTTCGTGGTTCACTTTATTTTGTAATTACATCGCGGATAGCCTTACCTATGAATTGAGGAATTTGATGCAGAATAGCTTGCCTTAAGGACATTTTTTGATCTTTTTGTACCTGCATCAGTGATTGATATTACATTTTGTTTACATACCTACTGAAAACGAACCTACTGGTATATTATTGATTTATAACACCATTTTTGGTAGTTAATTTATCAAAATCATTATTAACTACAACTAATACAACAACTAAAATATTTTGGGGACCCGTTTTACTACGATAAAAAAATGTTTTAGTTATTTTACAAACCAATTGTATACAATAAAATATACCTATAACTACCTTGAATGACAATATCATACTAAATGTTAGCGAGGCAGCATAGCATGGTGGTTATCCAGGTATAATGAGAGTAGTTGGGTGAGTTAAGAAAAATTGTCAACTTGTACGATACCTTTACTATATCGACAGGTACTAGAATACTAGATAGTATGATTAGATTTAATAATATCGGCATTACCAGCATTCAGCAATATCGTTATATAGATGTCGACATTCACTTGTGAATGTTTACATACAGTACAAATCTAGTCGATATGCCAACGACTTTGGTGTACGACGACATCAACCGGTGATTGACAGCACTCAACAATTGCGAACATTTACAGTAACATCAATATTTAATTAAAATATAAAACCTCTACACAGCTATATACGCTTAATTTAACGGTTTATTTATTTTTTATATAATAAGTGTGCCTATAACTTCACATTTTTACGAAATTCATTAAAATCGTAAAAATTTGCAAACTATTTTGTAGGTAGTTAAAAATGCATTAAATGTTTATCTTTTAATTTACGTCAACCGATTCAGCAAAATCAGAAAAGTAACATATAGGCTATTTTTAATTGCAAAGTATATTTATGAGTTTTTAATCTTCAAAAATAATAGTAATAAATAAAGGAATAACTACCTATACTTTTTCGGTTAACTTTTTTAAAAATAAGTACGTTTGAAAATAAACGTTGCAATGTTGCACCTAATCTAAAATGTAAATCTGTCGGAGTACGCAGAAAAGAAGCTAACGAACGGAATCTACATATTATCTCACAAGACAAAAAACAATAATTAAAACTTAATTCTGGACAGTCAGGATCTTAATTTATTGCAATTAACATAAATTATGAATGGATAATTTATATTTATAAATTGTATCTATTTTTTTTTAATAATTTAAAAAAATAAATTTAGTAAGATGTAAAATTTAAAATGTAACATGTTACATTTGGTTGA
>NC_042493.1:96841512-96843223 GCF_005508785.2 Acyrthosiphon pisum
CAAAAATAAGTTTTTTTATTTGAAAGAATGTTTAATTCTAAGGATAATGGTATAGGTTTTACGTTTCTACTCACATTATTCAATAAGTTATGAGCAATTGAAAAAAGACGTGTGACGTAATTGGGCCCTACTCATCGTAATTTCCTATCTATACGTGTAAAAGTTCCTCGCTTCTGACAACGATTTACCCTAAACATTTTATTCTTGAAATTTAATTTACGTATAAATGTGTGGTTTTATGTGTTTTAGACGACGCAAGAATCAGAATTTCTATATGACGTTTAGTTTTTTTAAATATTAAAAATCTTAAAAGAGACATTTGGTTAAACGGCACGTCATGGCGGTCGGCGGACCGGTTGTTCGAACGCCACGCGACGCTCGTTTCTTAATATCTCTTAAAGTAATAATTTTTTTTACATCGGATTTTCACCAAATCATTTCATATAGCCATAGTTACAATAATTTAACATTTAAAAATAATTTATATAATTTTTCTTTTTGTGTTGTGTGCTCCTTAAAGTTAATGTACTTCGGGGAGTTGGGAACACAAGTCTAATCCACTCATGCCTTTGTTATAAACCTTGTCCCAATTCATAAAATGTCTTTAAAAACATCACTTATCATGGCCTCAGGTAAATAAAATGCCGACTGGACTATATGAGACCAGCCTGACAATGTCTGTAGTTTTTTAGTTATTAAAATGTTTGTTCTGAGGATAATAATTAATAGTCCTTAAAAATATCTTTAAAAAAATAGACGTAATATCGTAATATTTCTTGTACTTAGGTCATTTTTACATAATGTTGATAGATTAATATTAATGAATAAAATTTTAAAATCACCGTAGCCCTTATATCTTAGGTTAGGTCTAACCCATTACCATGGTCCATTTATCCTTAGAACACAAAGTTAAGTAACTTAAAAAGTGTTGGGGATTATGTCCGGTATAATATGTAGGTACCTATAATAAGTATATATTAAAGTATTTCTCTACAATTTCTGAGTACGCTTCCATTCAAATCGTACCATATTTAACAGGTTATGCACATGCATTTTACATTAAACATTTTAAAATATTTACTTCGATAGAAAAACAATGTAACTAATACATTTTGTTCAGTATAAATATTATGTACCTATAAAACAATTTATTTATATTTATTTATTTATTTATTTATTTATTAATTTATTTCTAGACACATACAATTTTACATAGTTTAATAAATTTTGATATTTAAAAAAAATATATTTACATTGAATATATAATACATTTCTAAGTATTAAGTTGTAGATAATATTGTAATAATATGTATAGGATGACGAAAATCCCAAGGAGGAGGCGATTTACCAATTACCCCACGCCCCCTGATATTCATCACTGTTTATAGACAAAGTGAAGATTTGACAGTAATGGTTTACTAGGGTTGTAAACACACCCCAGAAAACGCTTAGGATACCTACCAATGTGAACCTATTCAATATCTGCGGTTCAACGGTCGTATTCATATGGACCACCGTGAAACTTTTTAGTGTTTTGAAAAAAACGTAACTCTTGAACGTTCAAATATTTTAGTGAACGATACCTGAACGTACAGTAGAACTTCGATTAACCATCACTGTCGGGACCGGGGCTTTGACGGTTAATCGAATAGACGGTTAACGGAAATTTTGCAAAAAAAACGTGTAAATACATATACATACACACATTTAT
>NC_042493.1:96843488-96888859 GCF_005508785.2 Acyrthosiphon pisum
TAATAGAAGTTCTACTGTACCTTGTTTTTTTTCAAATAGAACGTGAACGTAAACAACTTTTGTATATTTAATAGATATTGATTGATATTGTAATAATATATACTAGCTGCCCGACTTTCTTCCGGAATAAATTATTTTTTTATTATTTAATTTAAAAACATAAGACTATTTTTTGGTTATACAAATAATATAATATAATTAAACATTGTAGTTATTGTAATTGTTAATTTCTGAAAATAATATATCCTACATTTTGAATTCAACCACTGGAGTGGTAAATTTTATTATTTGTATTATAGAATAGAGATAAGGTAGAAAAATATGGAACAATAAATTATTTGTTCAATGAATAATATATATTTCAAATGGAAAAATTCAAGTACAAACAAATAAATAAATAATTAATAATAATAACAATAATAAATAAACAAACAAACCGGTTTCCTTCGTCTCCAAAATTAAGTTAGATTATTATATAATATATAGATAATACATTCCTAATTATAAAAACAAAATACCTGAAATTCTCGTGAACACGACTCGACTTAAAACAAGTATTATTAATATATAAACAATACGTAAACAATAAAATATTTAAATATTATATGAATGCATTGATATTTTAAAAGAACGTGATGTGAACGAATTCAAATGTTTAGTGAACCTTAAGAATCTGTTATGTATTGTTCTATTATCATGAGTATAGAACCTATGAAACCATGGACTTTGGATTAAAAGTCTTAATAAGACTTAATTTAAGACATTTTTGGTCAACTCGTATACTTCTTTAATTATAAAAAACCGCTCGTATTCATTTCGGTCATATTAAAATTTAATATGACCGAAATGAAATATTTAATATTTCTTCAAATTGTATTTTATTATTATTTATTCAAAAACTAAATTATTATTGTCTTTACTTTAAATTTTAAATACTATCATACTACAATATTTTGGAATATTTTATGCGTGTTTCTGATCGATAAAAAAAATCTGTTCATTTACCTAAGCCATATTCGTGTTTTGTGCCTTATTGCAAACGTATACATCGATGATGAAATAAATAAATTTTTGTAGGAATTATTATTATTATTATAATTATTATCAATGACAATAAAACAAATGTATCTTATTTACAATAGGTACCTACAATAACAAACTTTTTTCGGGTACTACTCATGTAATCATGTTCATTGGTCATGTACCACTAAATACTAAAAATAAAACTATTCAAAATGTCAATACATTTTTAAAAATAATTTCGTTTAACATTAATAATTTACTATTTAGGTACATTTAAATATTTAATAGTGTATTTAGTACCTATTTACACAAAACATAAAATAATATTACATTTATTACAAACATTAGTAAAAACAATTGCCAATTATTTTGTAGTTTTAAAAAGTTTTTATAAGTAAGAATTAAACAATTGAAACAATATATCTCATAACTCATAAGTAGTTCGTACTGTCACTAAAAATCTAAAATATATAAACTCATTTTAGATTCTGAGCGGAACGATAAATTATGTATTGATTTTACAATGGTGTGTGTTTTTTATTTTTTTTTTTTTGTGACTATCATCACCTTTTAGGACAGTTCGATTTTCAACAGTATTTTATCTGATTGAAAAGTGAATCTAGTTGGTACTTTCGACGTTCCAGTAATTTTTAAAAGTGCCGTGAAATACAAAATAAAAATTAAGGAAAAAGGAAAACTTTTTGTTAAAAATCGATTTTGTTTTTGGCGAATCCTAAAACAAATGACCGTAGATACATGATATTTTGACAGAATGTTAAATTAACATTTTCTATACACCATAACATTTAAAAAATATTTTGACTTATTTTGAGCTGTTTACGGACATTTTCCGTTTTCAATTTTTCTTAGTTTTTTTATTCTATAAATATCAATTAAATGTCATTTGATAGGTAAAATTGAAAATTGAATAGAAGGCTCCTAATATATTGTTTCAAAGACAGATGAAAAATATTAAAAATTCATAGATACAATTTTTTTTTATAAGCATATAAAGTTCAACTATTGACAAAATACGTAAAATTAAAAAAAATGTGCAAATTGTTGAGTTAGAAATTCATAAAAATTTTTCTATTTAGATCTATGATTTGAAAATTTAATACAAAATTCTACATAAGTTTGTCTAGCTTTATCAAAAACAAGTCTACAAGCAAATTAAATTAAATTTTTATGAGCGTTTGAAGTTAATATTTTTTGAAGATTGGATATTCACTCGATTTCTCACGTAGCGATTTTGTTATTTTGTAGTAATTCAAAAACGAATAACTGTAAATACATGAACATTTCACTGAATGTTAATATTTTCATTTTCTATATACACCATAACATTTTGAAAATATTTTGACTCTTTTTGAGCTATTTACGGAAATTGTTTGCGGAAATTTTCAATTTTTTTAGTCTTTTAATGTATAATTGTCAATAAAATTGTATTTGTTAATTAAGAATGCGTGAACATTTAATATAATATATTGCTACAATAGCAGTTGAAAAATATTAAAAATACACAGGCACAATTTTATTTATAAGCACTTAAAGTTTAATTTTGACAAAGTTTATCTAAAATAATTATTTTGTAGTTAAACATTTATAAAATGTTCAACTTTTATAGCTAAGGATTGAAAATATAAAACAAGGTTTCACGTAAAGAGGTAAATTTATAAATTACTTTTTCCACAATTATATCATCAAATATATTTGGTAATACCATAGGCTGGCTGGCCATTTTTGCTCAGAATCGTTTTTCTTATACTGATATTATATTATTGAATTCAAATTTAACACCATCTATTAGAGTGACCCACTTGTAACCTACTGTACAGGCGTACAGCAGAGCGACACTCACTTACCCACTTTTTTTTTTATTCTTAATTTAATTTCAAATTTTGACGAAATTGAAAATTTAAACGAAGAATAACGTTCTCCTTAGTTACTTTGTTGTAATTAAAATAGATAGGTAGAATAGTTATAGGCTATCAGTCGGTCTCCCAGAATCGATTTCGTATACAACGATATTATACCATTTAATTGAAATGCAACACCATCCATTACAGTGATATAATTGTAACCTACGTACAGCAGAGCAGTAACCATTTTTTGTTTTTTGCATTGTTTAATATACTATTTAATATTTATGCAACTATAAGTCATAAATTTACCTATACATTTCATGTATTGATTATTAATATCGCATGCTGCTCGTGTTTTACAACATTTTTCACTATTTTAATGCCATCCCGTATATTAGAGCGTAATATATGTATATTACCAAACTTAAATGTAAGAACATCTGTGTTATTTATCTGTGTTCTCTTGTTGGTTTTTTACGTTATCTTTATTTTTAAGTGAATTGTGAGTGTTTAAAATATTACAAAATTATAAAATATATTTTACATACTTACTCATAATTCACTTTAAAAAAAATATCGTAAAAAACCAACAGATAATGTTCAGACATTTAAAATAAATTGATAATAGGTCCAATTCACTATAATATTTAAGCCAACAATACAAAATTGGAATTGCTGGACGTACATTTTGGTATATTATACGTTAGTAAGACGGAGAAAATACAGATGGGTACGACGTAAGTTCTAAGTACTTTATTTAATATTTCTTTTTAGGATCTATAATTTATTTACATTAATTATTATTAAGTACCTAATAATAATATACCTTTTTGGCCATATGCCCATATGGGAGCTATATTCGTTACGCAACAACTATAGCTCTCTGAATTATTAAAGCAACGATAACCAGTTTAAAACGCGACAAGTTGTCAACACCTCATTTCGTAGAAAAAAGTATGTATAGGTACAATTTAAGTGACTTAAGTGAAAATGCAGATCAAAAACCTAAACTTTATCTACGTATGTAATACTAAACAAACTACACAGCAGAATGGGCTCCCCAAATATTTTGTGCTAGACTGTTCGCGTACACGCAATATTATAATAATTAATAATATAACAATATAGAAGCAATTCTAGCACACAATGCAATATTATAGAAATATGAAATATACAGAGGTGATTCTTGCCATCAATAATAATAAAACAAATTTGAATCCCTTAACGAGGAATAGAAAAAATCCTATTCGTGGTGTTTGGTGAGTTTAAAACCACTAAAATAAAATTAATATAACAAGGGGTGGTTATGTGAAGGCAGGTAGGTAGGTATAGTATCTTGTGTGTGATCAAGCCACTGATCCGTATCTATAATTGAACATGTCATCGGAGTGTTGCGGAGGCAGTTAAAGTCTCACGGACTAATATAATTTACATATTATCAAACACGTAAATATTTATGTGGCTCGAACAATACTTTCGTTGTATTTCCCATGATATTTTTGTCGGTATTTTGGACGGCTAGGTACCTACGCATAAGCACTTCATTATAATATTATTGTTACAATAGTGGGCGGGAGTGCAGCTGATCACTACGTACCCCGGAGGAGGGACCGACTATAGCACGACTAGCGCCGCCGCTGCAGCGGCTTATAAAATAGCTCGCGAAGGGTCTCTCGCTACCAGTGCGATCAGTGTACCGACTTTTTCAAAATCACTATTCGTCTTGCTCGTTCCTCTCACACATCCAGATTTTCACCATTTGTTCAACATACGTTTATCCATTTTCTCAATGGTATCTCATTGACAGACAATACACCACAATGACGTCGCCAGTTGTAGTTATTTTGTCGATTTTCGCTATTCTCATCATTTCCAGCGAGGCAGCCACCATACGAGACTATGATGAATTTCCAGGAAGTAACAGTAAGTACCTAAATGCATTTTCTCATTTCGTAATTAGATAAATCGAATTTCTTATACAGTTCGGCTCATTACAGTTATTATTATATTTAATGAACATTTTTTTTTTCAATTTTGAAATATTCTTTGGATTTTGGATAAATATTTTTATTTTAAATATTACTTTACACTAATAATAGTTCATAGATAATTTAAAGCACCGTTTGATAGTCCCACTTTTTTTATGAAATAGGATCACAGCCGTGGTGCCATCTGCCTAGTTTTTACAGAAATAATGTTTTCGCTTGTCGATATTTTATTTTCCGGACTTTACCGAATTGCTCATGAAGTTAATACATACACTTTAACTGAACTTAAGTATTTACTAAGCACTGTACTATATCCGAAATATATTATATAGCGCCGCATTTTATATTTTTTTTTATATATTTTCCCCCAAATCGAGTCAGATAATACAGAAGAATATTATATTATATAGGTATATTAAAACAATGTTTGAACAAAAATGAAATAGTTACCTAATTATTATACTATTTATTTTGGATTTTTTCATAATATTTGTCTTTTCAAGTTTCTTATATCCAGTATAATTACTTTCCCGACACCCCAAACCCGTTATAAGTACCAAACCTATATACTAATTTCTTCTATTATGACGCATTTAGTTATCAAAGGCACGTGCCCAGCAATTGGACTTACCGCAGCAGAATACAGAGTGACTGTCATCACCGAGACGAGATCGGAGTCAATGGACATCGGTGGGTGTGCCTCCATCGATTTACAGTCACCTGACGTTACAAAAAATTCATTTAACATGTGGATTGGAAGTTTGAAGAATGGCATGCAACGTTGCCGTGAGGATGGTACGTTAAATTATTGTTTTAGTGCAATATTAGACTCTAATAGGTACTCTATGCTGCTGTTGTCACGACTCTAGAAAATCTATTCCAGTGTGATAACTGAAGTATAACATGTCTCCTCATATTATATTGTAAACTATTTCATTCACAATTCACATAGCCCGGGAAAGGCCAATTTATTATTAAGGGTGTCAGTGCCGGTGCGTTTTTTGGTACAAAAACATGTCTTACAGGAAAAACTCTCATGACCTGTAGAATTGCCGGATTTCGTTAATTTTTTTTTTATCTTAAAGTCGAGAACATTTTGTAGGTTGGATCAAAGCCCGATTTTGAAAACTATAATTATAGAAACTGGAATATGCATTTGAAAAAATGCATAATATTTGTCATTTTTCAAACGTATTTTTCTACTACTATTCAAAGTAAAATAAAAAATCGAGCTTTGATCCGACCTGTAGAAACTTCTCATCTTTCAGATAAAAAAAAATTAACGAAATCCGACAATTCTACAGGGCGTGAGAGTTCTTCCCGTGAAGTCATTTTCGTTGATATAATACACCGTATCGGCCCCATCTAAATAAGTATCGAGCTGTAGATTAGTGGAAAAGTATTATAATTAAGGCAATAACTAAAATATAAAACATAATATTCAAATAGCATAGAAATTTCGAAAATTGGAAATACTGGCACCGACACCCTTAATATACGGAGCAAAACTCCATTTATAATCTGTGTATAACAGTAATATTATTAAGTATTTTGATAAATTGACCCGATATACTGCATTTTCCGTAAAATTTAATACTTATATTAATATAATATTATGTATGTCAGTATGTTAGGTAATCTGCATCCAATGTTTACTATAACCGTAATGTTGGTACAACTTTTTATTACTCATTTACATGTCACAAAAAAAAATAAAAAATAATAATAATCGTACAAAATACAAATGCATATTTTATAATAATCATTTTAGTTAATAGGTGGGTAACTGAAATAATAAATAAGGTAGGCAAGTGGGTACCACTCTGCAGTACATTTGGTGTTGTGTGGGTCATTGTAATAAATGTGTTAAATGTGTTAAATATATTTTATAATATTATTGCTATTCAAGTCATTTATTTTGCTATTAGTAATACAGTAGGTTGAATTAATTTTTACAGAAGACAGTGCATTTGAAAATGTCATTGTGTGCATAAAATAAAATTATTTACTCTAAAATTTTGAAGTACCCACAAATAATAATTTTAAATTACAACAAAATAACTAAATTTGCTATTATATGTTTAAATATTTCATTTCGTTCAAATTCGAACTTATAATAGGTATCTATAAAGAAAAATTGGCTTACCTATATATTTTTTCAACTTACTTTTTGGTCCAGTATTGTTTACACTGTTTACAGTATAATAACTAACCTTTTTTTAAATTTTCAATGTTAGCTATACAAATTGTACATTTTATACATTAATATACAAATTAATGTAAATAATAAATGATAAACTGTCTGATGATTATTCAATGATATACCTATAGGTTAGATCCGTACGGTCTCCACTCATTAAAATTAATTACAATAATATATAAATATGATTTAAGAATCAAGAACCACTTTAATATTGATCTCGTATTATTATTCTGTTGTCCGTGAGCGACTATTTAGATATGGAACAATTCAACTTTACCTGTGTGTCTTTGCCGCAATCAGAAGACTTCATGAAGGGAATTATGTTTGCACAAATATTAGGCCGAGTCAATACCAAGGGGAGCAAACAAAGATGTGCCGTGAGTATATAGTATTATGTCTATAATTGGGTATGCCAGCAGTTATTAAATTAACTTGAGATCGATATACGATGTAAGATATACTTATCTATGGGTATGTTTTTGTCAAACTATATAATATACCTATGTATATGAATAATGAATGGAATTATAAATTTATCATTTTACAATAATATCTATCTTTGAACTTTATAATAATATAGTATATCTACCTTCTATAAGATTCATAATATATCTGTTATTATATTATTATGCTAAGGCCCACAAGTCGTTAAATTTATATTGTTATTGTAATTTAAAAGTTGGCTCTATAATACCTCCGTATATTTTCTAATATTTGTAGTTATACACTGCATGTATTGCATTAGACAAATTACTTTTTTTTCTTGAAAATTTTTATTAGAAGTTTAAAAACAATTTGTATCGTAAAGCACCTAAACAATTATTAACTATTTGTCTCCTTAAAACGTAGGGACGACAATTTGATGTAATGTTGAGTTGATAGAATTTTCTTCTTTGACCCCGCCACCACGGATACGAGCTTACCACAAATTAGAGCTTCCTCGCATGATATGATTAGATTCATTAATTATTTTCTGTTTCTCTCTTTCTTACATATCTACCGAAGATTCACGACATGGTCAAAGGAAACGCAACGATGTTCAGAATTGCGGTTAGTGGTAATGATTCATGCCACGGTTTGGCTGATCTATTACAATCAAACCTACAAACAACGATTCCCGATGGTGCCACGGTACTGCAATTAAACAGAATCAGATTGGTATCTAACCAATTACGATCAGAAGATAGTGCACCGAATGGGTATGGCCATTCAAATGTTATTAACCACTTTTCTGGTAGCTGGGTCAATAAATTGTAGGCACTTACCTAAATAATCATTTCCTGATTACAATTATTATAATAAAAAACTTCGAAAAATAAACCAATTGTGTATTTTATTTATAATGTAGTACCTAATCAGTATAGGTAAACTAACGAAAACCTTCCAATTCTCTGTAACATACTATAGTGAACATACTTTTATATAGTTTATTATTCTAAAACAAAGTATTTAATATAGGTAACGGCAAAACTTAATAAAGAAATAATATTTATGCTATGTATTTGAAGTTATTAAATTATTATAAAATTAAATTTAAAACGTATTTGGATGCGAAATTCAATAAAATTGACTTTATAGTCATATTATAAAAAACAACACATTCTATAATGCTTTAATATGGAATTTCTATAAAATGTATACGAAAACAAAACACCGTGGGACAGATAAACCACTCTTAAATTATTTTCCTGTTTTCGCTCTGTCATGTGTATTTTAAATTTTTAACTGTTTTAACAGTTCAATAAGCTATAGGTATAGGTAACTAGTTTTATTTAAAGATACTCATGGATATGCCTACATACTTATCTATAAATTATGCACGTACGAGATGTAAGTGGATTAAAAGGTATCTAATAAAAAATAAAAATATAAAGTAATAGGAATCTGAAACTTTCGTCAACTTTGGAATGCGATAGAAACTTATTATTATTCGACAGAAAACAATACTCACGGAGAATAAATAACTACAGTGTTATAAATTATAGGTATTAATATATTGTACATATTATACTTGGTATTCAATGTATTCAACGAAAACTTTATATAAAGAATTCAACGTGTTACCTATTAAAAAAAATGTATCTGAAAGTATGTATCTAAGTATTAATTACAGCCAATTTCAATCGCATAGTGTTAAAAGTGCCGGTCAAGAAGAGAAAACAAATAATAATATGAATACTAGTTAAACTATTTAGTAACTTCAATGAATTAGTCAAAAGATTACTAATTTCATCTGGAATAGGTATCTGAATAATATTAAGTTTTAACTTTTCACCTGTTAAAAAAAAATATACTTAAGTGCAGGCGTGGATACAAGGGGCTATGGAGGCTGAAGCCCCCCTTACGCTTTAGGTACTCAAAAATGTTTCAATTGTGCCTACACAATTATATAATATTATATGGCATATTCAATAAAAGGTAATTTTATTTTTAATTTGTTATTTTATTATTATTATTTTATAATAGACATAAATGACGAGTATGGGCTTGTACTTATGAGTTTTATTAAAAAAGGTCATAATACTATGTTTACTAAAATGGAAACATTTTATGTAAAATAGTTTTATAATATTATAAGTACTTATTATTTATTTATATTGTACAGGATTAACATAATTCTAACAAGATATTTGTACATATGACATCTAGTAAAATTATCAAATACACAATGAGGCTCTTTAATTATAAATTCACAATTGGTCATATAAAATAGGATTCAAATTATAACCGAAACTCCTCCTGGTGGGGGCTGTGTGGTTGGCACTAATTTAAATTATATTGTAAATGTATTAGTCAGTTGTATTTTAAAATATTTAAAAATGAAAAATTATTAGAAATATATAATTAATATATTATAATACTTTCGGTACCTATATGGTGATTTCATTTTCTTATGTTTATTAAAGACTTAATCTATATTACACTAGATAAGGAATTCCTATACAATTTACATTGTTACAAGTGAAGCTCAGCTGTGGATGGCCGCCATTGTGTTGGTTGGCAAAACATTTCAATTATTATACAAAATGTATTAGGAATAACATCGTTTTTAATGGTAAAATAAAATAGTAAATGTAAAATGATTTACATAAGATATCTTTTTTTTTACAACTACAGGCTTAGAAATAATAAAATACAATACAAAATAAATAAATCATAATTAATCTTATTTGCCATTTAAAATACCATACAATTGCCAACCGACATTGAAGCTTCAATTCATGGTGGGAGTCCACTATCTAGTACTATACACACATTTGTGGTTACAACCAGTGCTATTATTTTGTATTCGTCTTTAAATTTTTATGTTGTGTACCTGTATGTACCTGTCATGATGTTTATATTCCTTGATAGCCGCGGTCGAGCGCCCAGATAATCCCCTCCACGCGGCGCCGGCTCGTCCGGTTTCGGGCACGACGCCGACGATGCGTACGGCCCTCGCTCTCTTGTCCCCTCCACGCCGTACCGGCTAGTCCGGTTACTCGCGCCCCGCCGCCACCGCTATCGCTGCTTGTTGCTGCCAGAGTGCCGGACGGCTTTCTCAGTTGTGTGGGTTAGTCCTCGTGCTCTGTTCGAGTCGTCACCGACACACGATCCCGTCGCCGTTCAGAACGCCGCACACAATTCGATAGTACGATCGCGAGGCGAATCGCATTCCACGCCGTCGAACACGCCTAACAGGTCGACAGTGTTGTAGGACACCGGCTAGAAATATTCCAATAACGCCGCCGCGCGCAGATTCCGAAGAAGACTCGACCGGTAATTTACGACCACTGCACAACCGACGACGTTCGACGTGCCACCGTCGCCGCTACGATCACCATGTCGGATCCGACCACGACCGCCGCCTTTAATGTCGCGTACTTCCACCCGACTGCCTTCGACGACGATGACCACCTCCACCATTTACCACCGACAACGCTGACGGAAGTGCAGTTGGAGATGAGCTACGGAACGCCGGCCGTTACCGACCACAACGCCACGTCCAGCAGAGATAACTTGTTGACGCCCAGAGCATGGATCGGCTGCCGTCACATCGTCACGTTCATGTTGTTCCTCGGTATGGCCAACGCGTACATAATGAGGACCAACATGTCTGTGGCCATAGTGGCCATGGTCAACCAGACCGCGCTGGTAAGGGACCCGACCATTCCGGACGACGAATGCCAGGGGTACTACACACCAGCTGCGAACAAAAGCGTACACGGTATGTCCAACGAAGGGTCGTTCATGTGGAGCACGTCCCAACAGGGCTATGTGCTCAGCTCGTTCTTTTACGGTTATGTCTTAACGCAGATACCGTTTGGGATACTATCGAAGACGTATGGCGCCAAGTATTTCCTTGGCATCGGCATGCTCATCAACTCGGTGTTCGGTTTCTTGGTGCCGTTGTCCGCCCACTACGGTATTTTTTCCCTTATCACTGTACGTTTTATTCAGGGGCTCGGAGAGGGCCCCATAGTTCCTTGTACGCATGCCTTGCTTGCAAAATGGATCCCTCCAAATGAGAGGAGCCGAATGGGAGCGTTTGTTTATGCCGGGGCGCAATTCGGCACGGTGATTTCAATGCCACTAAGTGGCGTGCTCTCGGAGTACGGATTTGCCGGAGGTTGGCCATCGATATTCTACGTGTTCGCCACAATCGGCACGCTATGGTCAGTCGCATTTTTGTGGTACGTGCATGAAGACCCCGAATCACACCCCACTATACCTCACGACGAGAAGAAATACATTATTAATTCCGTTTGGGGAGCTGCCGGTGTGTCCTCTCCCCCCGTACCGTGGAGAAGTATATTGAGGTCAGCACCGTTCTGGGCCATATTGGTCGCTCACATGGGTCAAAATTACGGGTACGAAACACTCATGACTGAGCTGCCGACTTTCATGAAACAAGTGTTGCACTTCAATATAAAAGCCAACGGAACGTACTCGTCACTGCCGTACCTCGCCATGTGGGTGTTCTCGATGGCGGCCAGCCATGTAGCTGACTTGATGATCTCCTCGGAGAAGTTCACGCACACCACCACGCGTAAAATCGTGAACTCCGTCGGTCAATTCGGTCCCGCGATAGCGCTGATCGCCGCGTCCTACACGGGCTGTGACCCGTACTTGACAGTTGCCATACTGACCGTGGGAGTGGGTCTCAACGGTGGCATTTACTCGGGATTCAAAGTCAACCACCTGGACATATCGCCGCGGTTCGCCGGAATACTGATGAGCCTGACCAATTGTCTGGCCAACTTGGCCGGTCTGTTGGCCCCGATCGTCGCCGGCTACGTTATTGACAAAAGGCCCACCCAGGCAGCCTGGAGAGTGGTGTTCATAACGTCCGCGGTCGTGTACATGGTGTGCTGTACGGTTTACCTAGTGTTCGGCAGCGGCACTCGTCAGCCGTGGGACAATCCGTCCAACGACCAAATCAACTTGGACCACAAGAAAAATAAGAAAAACAACAACATGGACACCGAGGACACCGTTCAGTGAACGGAGACTCTAACGTCCCCCTCTCACTCCACACCAGAACAGTTTTTCTTTTTCGGGTGCGGAGTAACGTGGTGATTGCGGTTCCTTATCACACATGTTGTACCGAAACGCAATTTATTATTTTATGTTCGTTTTAATTATTTTATATTATATTCGTTTTAATTATTTTATAATGTATTCGTTTTTATATTATTATGTTGTATACGATTGTTGTGAATTTTCGTAATGATTATTGATGTTCCTTGGCGGCCGCCGTCAAGCGCGTAACCCCTCCACGCCACGCCGTTCTGTTATTCTCATGTTCCGCCATGGTCACCCGAGTTTCTGTTCGCTAGGTCTAAAAAGGGAACTAATATAAACAAAAATTTAATATACCTTACATTAATTCAAAAATGATATCGATAATTATTAAATTGAAATTTTAAAAATAAAAACTAAATATATCTCATTTTAAAAACAATATTTTATAATTTAAATTTAAGACAATAATTTCACATTAACTATTTTCTATGCAATTTGTATACAACTGATAAACTTACATCTGGGGGACTAATTTTTGAAGAATCTACATTATTATCCCCTTTAGGTTGTTTCTACTTCAATATTAATCACCTTAAGTACTTAAAAAATGAATAGTGTTTATGTAATTTGATAATTATAAATAATTTATAATACACATTTTAACGCATTACATATTCAAGTTCTTATGACATGAGATGATGATTAAAAATCAAATTTGACCTAAAAATTTATATAAAATTAATTTAATATTAAAGGTGGCGGAATTTGAGACACACAATATATTTCATACAAATAGTTCAGTTTTATGATTAAAATAAATAAACAAAATGTTCCAATAATATTTATTTACAGTAAAATCGATTTAAATTACTCAAAAAATTATAAAAAAGTATAACCTATGTAACTTTATTTATTCATTTCGGTCAAATCAATTACAGTTCAATAATTACTATAAACTACATTAATAATAGCTGAAACGTATACCAAATAAATAAATAATAATAATCTATGAATAAGTAATCAATAATATGTATGCCTATTCAATTTATAATGATTAATTAATATACAATTTAATTCCTTTGGATCAATTTTTATTTTGTGTACCATAGAATATTTTATAATGCGGTCGTTGTAATCTGTCAAATTTAAAATATATATTCATATTCATATTTCTAAAATAAAATATATTTTTTAATGTATTTGAATAGCTTACTTTTATTCATAAGATTCTTTATCTGCATGACTGCAAAGTATACTAATATAGGTATATGATGTCTGACAATCACTGTTGTCTCTTTATCACATGGTTCATCCTTGGGTAATCTATAATATAAAAATGTTTCGCAAAATGTGTTGGTAAGCGCATAACTCAACAACGCCTGGATCAATTTGGCCAATAATTTTTTTTAATGTTCGTTGAAGTCCAAGGATGGTTTTTACAGCGAGAAAAATTCGAATAATTGCTGGGAAGACATTTTCTTTTTAAAACAGCCCTTACTATAATATGGATAATATAATATTGATCGTCTCCATGGTAATGTAATCACTGATCAAGAACATCATCTATGGACTATTGATTATTTGTGAGCACTCTGTTAATGAAAGATTAAAATTATAATGATTTGATAGACAAAAATGTATAACAATTCATCAATCGAGAACGGCTGGTCCGATTTGGCTCAAATTTTTTTTAAGATGTTCGTAACTGCCAGCAGAAGGTTTTTACAAAATAAAATTTTAGGAAAATCCACCGGAAAGGTAGGAAATCTCAAATATGTATGTCAAAAATACAACAATGGCGCAACAGTGCATTATATTATATCGGTTGCTATTGGTTAATAGGGCATGTTTGTTGATTTCATATAATATAAAAATGAATCGCAGAATGTGTTGCTTAGCGCAATAATTCTGCTGTACGTGTGTTGTGACTGAACTCCTCCTAAATGGTTAAACCGATTTGAATGCATTTTTTTATATGCGTTTGCGTTTATTCATCTGATTTTAGTACGGTTAGGTTAGGTTAGGATTTTGTATCAATTGATTATATCAATCCACCATAGGTAAAATACTACAAACTTGGTATAACTTTGATACTTTAGAGTTAAATCATACACTAACGTACATACAGCACGGGGTCCGCGATATACCGCAGGTAGATTGCCTGCCTGATAATGTACTGCTGGGAATCAGAATTTTTATTCCGGGCAACGGAAAAGTTAAGATTAATTTTGAAACCATACACTGAATATTAAATAACGAATTGAACAAAGTTTGAGTCACATATAGTTGGTACACTTAATGGGCAACGAAGTGCACGGGTTCAGCTAGTATTATATATTAATATTGTTATTACCAATATTAAAATATATTATTAGGTAAGTAGGCATATACGTAGATACATAGTTTATAAACGTCAAAATTGAGTTAATTGAGTTCACTTTCTTCTCTTTACCGTCTTTTTTCCTTCTTACAGATTTCCACTATTCATTATTTAGATCCATCCTCGATTTTTAGATTCTGAGTGCGGAGCGATGAATGTATAGGTATTATAATATAGGTTTTTTTACAATGTAGGTATGTATTTTAAATGTGTTTTTTGTTTTTTTTTTGTATCACACGGTAAATAATCGAAATATTGCTTCGATTTTCAACTTCAGTATCTTGTTTGATGGGAAAGTGAATCTAGTTGGTTCATTCGGTTAGTAGAAAAATAAGGAAAACTAGAAATTTTACGCAAAATCAATTTTTTATTTTTGGTGGAACTCTAAAAAAAATTACCATAGATACTTTAAATATTCATTGAATATTAGCATTTTCTATTACCTACACCATAACATTTTCTATTTTGACTTGTTTTGAACTGTTTATGAACATTTTAAGTTTCCAATTTTTTTTCTTATAAATATTAATAACATTTTATTTGTTGGGTCAAACAGCTTAACAATTTAAAACAAGTCTTCTAACATAATGTTACAATGTCAGTTGGAAAATATTAAAAATATATAGTCATAATTTTTTTTTATAGGCATTTCAAGTTCGGATTTTGACAGAAATGTGTAGCAATAATTTATACTTAAAATATTGAACTATAGTCTTATGTAGAGTATTTCATAAGGTATTCCATCAATATTGATAAAATTAATTTATTGCATGACAGTACCTAAATTTCTCAAAAACTTTTGATCGAAGTACAATTTTATTGTTTGCAAAACCAAAATTGCTAAATAATTTGTTACTAATAAAATTACATTTAAAAAATATGTCATATAAAATTGCTAAATAAATAAATAAAATATGTATATATATAATTAATATTATTATTTAAACTAGTTGTTCTGCCGACATTGTCAAGACCAAAGAATTATATTTTTAATAAATATGTTTGTACAAAATATAACTTCTAATTATAATATTAGTATAACATGTACCTAACCAATTGGAACCATTTAGATAAATCAAAAAAATTTTATTTTTTCATGTGAGCTACACTTTAGCTACTTATACTTTAGCCTATAGGTGTTGAAAAACGAAGTTACAAACACCCTCCAAGTTTCAAATTTTAGATTGATATATTTTTTATTGAAAACGGTCCAGTCGTTTCTGAGAGTATTAACTTCGGATGGAACCAATTCCAGTTGAATAACTCGTTTTCACCCGTAAAAAATTTTAATTAATGTTATATAAGTATATCTTGGATTTAGTGTACCTACCTACCACAGTTCACCAAGTGTTCACCAGTGTTACGTTGTCCAAATCAGATTTTGACCAATACGGTATGTATACGGTATACGGATTGTATTCTATGATGTATAGAGAATGCATTAACTTCTACATTTGATATACAGACATCTGTTTTCTAGAATCAAAGATAATTCTCCCACGGCAACTACTTAACAATAAATACCTAAAGCATTGGCATTAATTTGTTAATTTGAAAATATAATAGTCAGTGTAATATTATAAATTAAAATAAAACAGTGACTTGTAAAAACCATCACTGGGCCTGTTAAGCATAATTTGTATGTGATATTTAGGTAAAAATTAAACATAATTTTAAAGTTTTAACTCATTCCCTAAGTCAAAAAGCGGTAGATAAATCATAGTTTTTGCACTTTTCAGAACGTATCAATTCTTGACGCAATAGTTATTAGAATAGACAGTAGCATCTTATATAAATTACTTCTTATGCTGCTTTTCACTTAAAAATTCTATTTTAATACAATACAAATAATTGACAGGAATTTAACAGGTAATAAACTAATAACTAATAAGTAATAACATGTATAAATAATCATATTTACAGTCACAATTCCACATTTATTTGCTCTTAAGTTATATAAACATAATTACTTAATTTCTATTTTTTATCATGAACATAAAACTAGATTGAAATAATATAATAATATCTATTCATGCAAAAGTTTATGGGGAAAAAAAGTGTATTTTATATTGGTCTGAAATTATGTATACATTTTAATATAAATATAAGTAGTTTTAATAATCTAATTACCATTAACAAAATATTAAACTTTTAGATAGCCTATACTATATACCTATATATATATTTTTAAAAACCACCACTGGGCCTGTTAAGATATATTTAACATAATTCGTATGTGATATTTTAGATAAAAATCAAAGATAATTTTAAGGTTTTAACTCACTTCTTTAGTCACAAAGTGGTAAATCATAGTTTTTACACTTCTCAGATCGTATCAATTATCGACACAATAGTTATTGAAGTAGACAGGTAGCATCTTATATAAACTACTTCTCATGCTGCTTTTCAGATAAAAATTATATTTTAATACAATACAAATAATTGAGAAAATTGTATTTTGTTTATCAAAAGTAGGTTGGTTAATGTGGTTAAAAATAAATACGTGTAATGAAGTTTTCTATGTATTTTCAGTAGGATTTGTCATTAGATTTTGATTTTGAATGTACTATGATATCGAGCAGAAGTATGTTTATAACTCTTTTTATCCCTCTTTTTAGCTCTGTCTAATCCAAAATCATCGAGAAAACTCACAATGAGAGGACAACTTTCCAAACCAACTTCCTTATTTTTGGCATTTATCTAGCAAAATAATATTTGTATGAACACAGAAAAGTATTTGTAAAGGTTACCTTAATTTAATTTTAAATCACTTACAGCAGCAGTCTTAGATTTGTACTTAACAAAAGCCACAGATTTGTCATTCTCCAGAACCACAACAGTTGATAAGTCACCATACTATAATATTGTATAATGTATTAGACATATGTTTAAATTATAATGTTTATAAATTACCTTAGAAAACAATGATGTTAAATTAGCTTTGTTCTATACACCTTTTTTCTTCCACTTTAATTTTAATATATATAAACCGTTTTTTTCTTTTTCAGTTTCTCGCTGCCTGAGGTCACTTTCTTTTCTTAAACGCTTTATTTCTTTTCTCAAAGGCTTTATTTTTTTCTACACAAAAAAAATTTTAAAACAAAAATTAAACAAAAAAAAAATTACCTACTTTTAAATTGCGTTTATCTGTATCTCGTACTAATCTTTCATGTTCAGCTCTTTTGAAAATATCGTTTATTAATTTCGCTATACCCGAATGGCATTCTTTTTTGCGCAATTTTGCAGCAGATTTAGCATTTACCAACTTGTCATAATCCAACTAAAAACAAGAAAAAACATTTACGAATAAATAAAATTTACAATGCTAAATCAACAAATCTTACTCGAGCTGTTGTGTCTGTAAGAATAGTTAATATTTTCGATAACAGCAAAAACTGCAGTTGAGTTGCATTGGGATCATCGGGATTTTTATCTGGATGGCATTCTAATGCTTTCTTCCGATATGCCGTTTAATCTGATTTAAATAACAAATATGAACAGTAATACGTCATGAGTGATTAGAATAATTGACTTACCTCCTTTTCAGTAGCCAACTGTTTGATTCCAAGTATTCCATAAAGATCTAAATCTTTCAAATTAGAATCCATCTTAAAAAATATGCAGTATAATATGAATTCTGTAACAACAAGTAAATACCATAGGAATATATTTAATGTTATGAGTCGTGTAAGCTTGTTACGCACTAACTCACCAATTACGTCAGACAATAAATATTAAAATAATTATGGAAATGTACCAAAAATCAAAGTTTCCTGATTGTTATCAGTTGATGCATTGAGTGCATTGCACAACAAATGTCCCCCGATACTAACGCCCAATGTGGTGATTTTTCGTTATGGTTTCCAAAACTAACCTCTAATTACGGCGGGAAATTTAAAATTGAATACCAGCCTAAATTGTTAACCCGTTGTCCGCGAGGCGCGTTGTAATCGGTTATAGATTGTCGATTTGTTGAGAAACGCATTAGGCGTGTATTCATCATGGGCGAGAAATTGAATACAATATAATTTATTATGTGTGACTTATATTCATTTAATTCGCGTTTTGACAGAAGTAGGTACCAGGTTGAGGTAAAAATTGGTGGTGGCGGTTATCGATAGGCTGTTTTTAGAATACATGAAAAAGTGAACTGGTGGAGTCGATACTGGCGGAATCGATGCTACATTGGCAGAATTTATTCACAATCTCTCTGTTTCAATAAAGATAAAAACTTAATTTCTATATTTTTGATCATGAGCTTACAACAAGATTGAAACAAAATGTTAATAATTTATCGTGCAAAAAATTATGGACAAAAAAGTGTATTTTATATTGGTCTGAAATTATGTATTTCTTTTAGTATAAATATACATTATTTAAAAATCTAATTACCTTTAAGAAAATAAAGATAGCCTATACAAAAAAATATATATATTATATATATCACTCTTCCTCAGTCAGTCGTACCCTGCGGTCGTATGCATTAATATCACTCTATTATCTATACTTACTTCTATATTTCATTAATAATTCGTATCTCTCATTTAACATCGTTTTCTACCTACCTTCACTATGCCACTAAATGTATCAAATATAATAAACATTTAACTCACATTAAAGATGTACTTCAATGCAGTTTATGTAACATCCAAATCCAATCTCATTGCAATGTAATTTCCGAAAAACATTTTACGTGTACCAACTGCCATACTTCCAAATGCCCCAAAACCTCCACTGAACCATCCAACTTACTGGATGAAAAGATTGAAGAGCTAATCAATTCGTTAAGCTTCATGAGTCAACAATTTGATGAGTTAAATAAGAAAATCGAATCTATATTTAATGAAGTAAAATTAGTCAAACTAGAAAATGAACTAATTAAAAAAGAAAATATCATACATTCAAAGAGATAAGTTAAATTAGACAAAAAAGAGTACAATGTTATTTGTTTGTTGCATGGCACGGTTACCTGCACGCCTGGTTTGAGGTGGATAGGCAACTTAATCAGCGCACGACGACGAGTAGGAAATGAAAATATAAATAGATATTTCAAATTGAAATTAGTGTATACCATATCACCATAAATAGTTAATTGTGGGGCGACTTTAGCTCTCGTCGAAATCTTTTATATATTTTTGTGTTAATTTTTATTCTGATAGAGTTTTACGCCAGGTAGAGCTTCTTCCACGCCCAACAATAAAATTATCCAGTTCTCTAACTTAACCTTGTTTGTATTTTTGAAATTCTTCAACTTAGTTTTAAGAAAAATCCTGCGGTCTCCTTCACCAGTACGGTGTTCTACGGGTCATAGGTTGGAGACCTATTAATTATTGCTAAGGCAGTAACCATAACGTTATCATATATTTGGGAATATATAAATAATAATACCAATGATTTAGTACATAATTACACACGCACGCCCAAATACGAGTGCAGTTTACCTGAATAATATAATGTATGTTATAATTCATTTATTTTAGGGGTTTCAATTCAAAATAGACTTTTTCGATTTTTGACAAAATCGATTTAGATATTGATTCTACTAGATATAATGGTGGGAAATCGAATGGTAAGGATAATTTTTGGCCTCACTTATTCCCTATGAAATAGTCGATCGAAAATAGAGTTTTTCTGCAAAATGTTCCTTTTGTTGGTGTACGTTTAAATCCAAATCATCTATTTACAATTTAGTACAAAATTCACTTTTTCCTCATACCTATGTCAGCATTGGAGAAACAAGCTCATGTACTTTAAACACATTATCCGATGGTTGTACATACATAATTATTATCTTGTAATTTATAAATGTATTATGTATAGATATCATACTATATTGTATGATTTTGTACTTATTTTAATTTTTGATCTTTACAATATAATTATTAACCATAATAGGTTTTTGTATCTTTATTCTTTAAAATTATTGTATATTTATTACCCCTTGTTTTCTCCATTTGTATTTCAGTAAGTAGGTACCTATCTATATTTAATGCATCTTGTATGGGTAAGTATATTTTATGTTATGAGTATATAATATTTAAATATATAAAAACAAGTATAATGAAAACTTATATTTAAGTTTTTTATTCCAATCTGTAATGTACATTTTATTATAGTTATTTATGCAATAGGTACTAATTTATAAGATGTTCACTACTTACCTACTTAGATTTTAAAAATATTTGTAGGTGCATAATATTACCTATAGTCCTCGCAGCATATGTATACATAATATTAATAATAATAATAATAAAAAAAAATAACCACCAAAATAATAACTATGTTAGGACAACCATAATACATTGTAATTTATGTATGCTGTAACTATTTTGTATGGTTAGATACACTATGTGAGGCTCTGTAAAATAATAGGCAAAATTAAAAAGTTAATACATATATAAATATATATTTATAATATATAGTTTTGCTTAATACAGTTCATAAATTTAAAATTATCACTATAAATAACATTTCATTTTTAACTCCTTATAATCATAAGAATACAACATAATATTTGATTGAATATGTACTAATAAAGCAAAGTTAGCAAGTTAGCAAGTTTTTAATAAACAAATCACTATGGTTTTGAAAAAATTATCATAAATCAACAATTTAAGTTTAAACATTTTTTAAATTTTTTTTGTCAAGGGCTTAGTTATTACTTATTAGTATGAGATAAACTATTTCTATGTTATATTGCTTTAAAATAACTGTATCATTCATAATAGGTACCCTTAAAAAATAATAATATAAATATTTGGCATTATAGAAAAGAAAATGTAATACTTTATTTTTGATAACCAATGATGGAAATGAACACTTAATTTAAATCAATGTGTACCCAATGATTTGATATTAACTAATATAGTACTGGTTTCATAAAATGTCAATGCGTGTAGTTTCTAGGATAAAATAAAATAAACTAAAAAATATCAATCAAATTTAAATCGTAGAAAATGAATGGTGCTCACCCCTTACAATGATGAATCTTTATCTGTAGCACAGGATGCCCTTAAAACTAAATAATATTTTAATAATGTAAGTATTCAACTACATTAAATACAGACTTGCTTAAAAGGAAAAAAAAATGTTGGTACATAATATAATATCTTAAAATAACAATACTTATTTTATTTTTAACATAACACAGATGTAAGAAATTTTAATACTAAAACTAAATTAAGTGTATACATAATAATGATGTAACTGATATTATTGCAATAATACTAGTTTTAAATAGACGGAGTGTCATACAACAGTCAAAATTGTATTTACTCACATTTGATCAAATTGAGGTTTTAATTAATTTAAGATAATAATATATATAATAAGACCCCAATTAAACAAAAATAAGATTATTAGTTTCATAAAAATAACAGTTACTAGACTTTGGAAATAGTAAAATTTAATACTGATCGGGCTGAAGGTTACTTTAATTAAAAACATATCCTAATGGTCTAAATTGAAAATATTTTAAATGAAAAATAAAAAATAAATTGCATCTTATTCTGTGAACTCAATGTCAAAGAGATTCTTTCAAATATTTTCTTTTCTTCAATAATGTATTTGTTTCTACCAAATAAAATGCTCCAGATCCTATTCAAGCAAAGAAACTCGCAATATCCACACCAAATGTTCAACCAAAGAAGTTTTTGTCGTGGCCAGGCATCCCACCAGGACGTTTGTCAAACAAAGCAAATATTAACACTGATATTGCGGCACATACATCTATAATAAAATACAATTATGTTTGTATAGTAACAAAATATGAATATTTATAACAATTTAATATAAACATTGAATATACCACCAGATACAATCAATGTAACTTACAATGCTTAAGCTATTTGATTAAAACGTTTCTTTTTAAAGTATACAACATAGAAAAATCATTGATTAACCAACAGCTTATGCTAAGGTTCCTAGGAATTTAATTATGTACAAGATCTAAGTTGCCACTATGAAAGCTACAAAAACACAAATTGAAGAATTTAAAATGTTGAGAAACTGTACAATATTAATTTAATTATGTGGTAACAAAAATCCTTTGATTTCATCATCAATTAATCAAAATGAAACATTAAAAAACTAGATTAAAAAAAATAAATACCTGTGATTCTTTCATCGCTGTTATCCAACTGGCCGGAAAAAATGAAATGAACACTAACGCTAATGCCAAAACGTTCAAGCCAAGAGCTGCGTTACCAGCCAAACAACCCTTTTTCATTCTACAAAAACAAATATTTTTCTAAGTCAAGACTATATAAATAAAAATTAATAATTACCTAAAGGTATTTTGTGACAATATTATCAATTAAAAATTACTGAATTAGGTATTCAATGCATACTTATGATTATAATTTATAAGTATAAAGTAGGTAAAAATAGAATTATTATCAAACATATATTTATAATAGCCACAAATATTTTAAGAGCTTTATCATTTAGATTAAAAATTCTATTCAACATTTGTTTTTAATTCTATATTTCAATTAATGTTTTATTAGTATTAATACAAACACATTGTGATAAATTTAATTAATTAGTTTACCACCAATAAACAGTTAGCCATCAGTTAGTCACCATCAGTTAATTCATTTTTAAATATTAGTTATTGGTTTATACTCATTAAAATTATATTTTTATTGTTGGAAATAATAATTATTAGGTATTGTGTTATTGTATCTATATTTATTTTAATTCTTAGTGGGTAATTAATTTCAATATAATAAAATACAATTCATTTAAATTATTTTTTTGAAATAAATTGTATAAAATTAAAATCATAAATTCTGAAGGTACATAGATAAAATAACACCGCATACAATTTAAATAATAACACATCTTTACGAATTTATCGAGTGATATGTCGTTGATGTTGATGCACATGAACAGTGCCCGAGGAGAGATTGGATGACTAACAAATCTATTAATTGGTACACTTATATAGACTGCACACTGAAATAATTTGCTAGTCTGAGAAAATCTATATCTGAAATATATTAAGTACAAATGATTTAAATCATTTTCTCACGTTTCTTTATGAATTAATAAATTATAATATTATACAATTATATATTAAATTATTTATTATTGACTAGAACATCGAAAACATAAGATATTAGTGAGGTAAGTGGCAGGCGTCAACTAAACCTGAGAGGCTGGAAGATTATTTTCTTTGGGGGTCAACTAGACCAGTACCGTTTTAATTTTTCAAAATACCTACACACCTATCTTATATCTAAATTATTTTATAACACAACACGGGCTTTCACCCAATTTACAATAATACAATTTAGTAGAATAAATAGATTTTAATAATTATGTATAGAAAAATTAAAAATTATTTAAATTATATATTATATATCTCATATCTTATAACTATATCTATATTACCTATCTTATTATTAAGAAACTGTTTTATTAAACATAGCTAATTATTATTAACAAATAATAATATTATAATAAACATCTTACCTAATTTATATGTTTATATATATAAATTATAAACATAACATGAAATATTATTCAATAGATCAACATCAAAATAATAAATTAATTATACAACAATAATTTATAAATTATTATTTAACAAACGTCAAATAATAAAATGAATTTGTTACCTCCACACATTTTAAAATTTAAAACAATAATATATTATTATTGTATAAGAGAAATCGGTGACAAATTGTGATATCAAAATTATAACATGATAAGATACTACCTATGGCCCACTAGTAATGGTGGATGTGAGGGTTCTTTAGATCATAATACATAATATACCAAATTGGTATTTAAAATAAGGTGGCTTACTGGTGTGGTGATAACGCGTCTAATGGTCGGCGATTTCTCGCTCTATTCTATTGATACACCAAGGTGTACGACCATAATATTACCATAGAACAATATTATTCTATTCTGTGGTACATCTGTTAATTTATATTGATTTAGTTAAGTATTACATAATATTATGTTCCTTGGGTAACGGATGGTCTCACCTCGCTTCCAAGGGCTCGCTCGACGACGCTACAGGCCAACCGTCGGCCCGTGGCCTGGCATCGCTGTCTTTGTACACCGCGCACCGCGCACGTATGTAGCGCCTCGTTACCGTGCCCATACTACCAAGTCCGCGCACGATCGACGCGTCATATTACGCATTTACGCGCCATTACTCACTGTTTTGATTATTCACCATTAATTATTCATTCGTACTTGATTAAATTATTCACCATTTTTATCGTTTAAATAAATTGTCACCGACGATTACGCGTCCGATCCGAATCATTACGTTTGTTTTGTTGTTCAAACCCACACACTCGAGCATCCTTCTGACGAGAAGGCAGGATCGTATTTGTGCAGTCGTGCCAGGCCAACTTCCTTGTCCCCGGCACCCAAGGGATTCTGCACTTGGACGCCAGGACGCACATCACTATTCTACACACATACACACACGCTCGCGTTTTCGGTTTAAAATTTATTATACCTACCCATAATTTGTATTGGTATAATTTTCATTTCGTTTTTATTATTTTAATAACAGGTACATACAGCCAGGTACTCCGTCGAACACTTAAACCACGGAATACCTGGGTGAGATTTCACTTAATATTCTGCGCTCGAACTGTGGAAGCATAGATAATGTAAATATTATCGTCATAATAATATGCGCACTCACCGTTCGTAGGTAGTCGTGGTCACGTCTGTTGAAGTGTTGTACTGTTGTCTCGTTGTCTGCTGTCACTCGCCGTACACGATGTATCTACTCGCACCGCTGAATCCGCCATCGACGCCACACAGAGAATCGCTGCTCCTTCACCGACATCATCGCTGCCGCCATATTATACCGTTTACCAGCCGGCATCCAGACTTGGGACGTTTGGACGAAGTAAGAATTTTGACAAAACCACAAACATTTGCAATTTATTTTGAGTTTAAAATGTCCAAGTTGTATGCTATCTACGTAAAAAAATGCAAGGTTGGGCAAGTTAATGATATATTTTAACTCTGTTACCTAAGTCAAGTTAATTATTTTTTCAATTAAGTTAATAGACATTTTTAATACATCGATTGAGTTTAAATTTAAATTTACAAATACCATTAACTTACCTAAATAAATAAGTTAAGTTAATAATAATAATAAAAAAATGCATTTATGAGGTATTTTTTAATAAATTAAGTTTACTTGAATAGTAATTATCATTCATAGGTATATTACATTTTAAACAATATATGATAATCATTAATCATTATTGTACTAATACAAAATAATTAATAGCTAATAAGTAATGAGTAATGAATACATAGGTATTATGATTTATGAATATGATTTGTGGCATCGTGGGCTAACAAGGTTACCCCTATATTCATATTTATAAGTACCTAATTAATACAATATATTAGTTTATATCTTTAAATATAAATGAAAAATTCTTTGTAAATACCTATATCATATTTTTTTTTCTGATAATATTATCTACATTTTGCAAACTTAGGTATGATAATTATAAACCAGTGGCGAATTCTCCAGGCATACTCAGCATGTGCCCCATGCTTAACAATAAAAACGTTATTAATAAATATACAAAAATTATTTTGTCATCAATAATATGATATTACGTATTTAAAAAAATCATAATGTATGATAAAAATGACATCTATTTCTGGTATACTTTCTGTATCGTAACATTTACTGACAACATGTGATAGCTGTGTGCACAAGCTATACGATTCATAATATTATTTCTGTGAAATACTGGTTATTCCGAGACCTTAAGTCGCGGTACTAACCACCCAAGGCATGCTCAGTCGGTTGCGCTTCTTTAATGAATTTTGTAATATAATTAATATTAATAAAATTAAAGTCTTATATATAAATTAAATAGAACTATAATACATTATGATAAATGAGCATGCCCATACATTGGAGTCAGCATTCACTACTGTTATAAACCGAAAACTCGTAATAAACAAAATATTTTTCTGGATAATACGAAAATTCAAAATGAACTTAAGTTAATTAAAACTCTGAACTAGTAAGTTAAGTTAATAAGTTAAAATCAACTTAACTTTTAACTTAACTTCTAACTTATTAACTCGTTAATGCCCTGCCTTGAAAAAATTCATCTCAAAAGTATCTTTTTATGTCTTTTAAAAAACTATCAGACATTGGTCAGATTGACTCAACGAGTCCCCGTTCCTGTAATAAATTGCCTTTTGAGTATGTTTTTGATCCACTTGACCTTATATTACATTTTACTTTTACGTGTCTTCCATTAACACTCGATTGTTTATGTTTGAGCATATGTATGTAGATTTAGCATATGTATGTACCTCTTAGTACCTTTTGATATTAATTTAGTGAAAAAAAATTGCAGTTACCCCCTTACAACTATTTTGTAATTTTTTTTTGCGCCAATAATTAGTGCTCAATTCTTGTGAATTCCAGCCTTGGTTCTTATAATTCCAACTACCCATTTTCTCAGAAACTAGTAAGTAAAACATTCTATGCTAGTTTGGTTACGTTAGCCCAGCTAGAGAAACTTTAACTTTCTGGGAAAACGGGCAAATCAGTAATTATATAATGTCAACCATGTATGCCGAATTTCATAAAAAAAAATGTTAGTCAATGCTAAGTTAATCAATGCTAGAATACATTCTTGACTCAAGTGTCTAGTCGATGTCTAGTCTTCTTGAGTATTGAGTATAAGTACTTGTTCTTTGTGTATTGTGTTATAATATAATATTATTATCGTTGATAATAAACACACCAAAATAGAGTACATGTACTTTGGAAAAATTATAATATAATCAAGTAATTACGACTTGCATACAATTTCCATATTACATTTTTACCTCACAAGTTCTGACCACATCTTACCCCTGTCATCCCTACCAATATCTATTATATAAGCCAATATTTCAGTATCTATCTATCTTTGTATCTATACAAATTCTAGTATTCTCGATTACTTCATTGATTTGAATTCAATTACAATAATTATCTAAGTAATAAAATAGGTACACATTCTTTAACAAACTTAATATTTTAATTCAATAATACTTTACTTTAAATACTTTTTTTTGCCTTTTTTCACATTTTAAATGCTTTTTTGTATTGATTATATTACCTTCAATCCGAACCTTAGCTACTATTATCATATTATTCATACGCGTTACGGCTCAGACAACTTGTATTGCATCAGATCATAACAATATAATTATTAATTATAGTTATTGTATTTTTCAATGTATTTCTCAAATATAAATATTTATGTATCAGGCAATTTGCCAGTTGCAACTTCTTTTTTTTCTTTATTAGTTACCTACTTCTTGTTATATACTTACATGACAAATATTCACTTCCTCATGACTTGTTACTTGTTAGTTGTTACTAAACAGCAAAAGACAAAACTTAGCAATCATGTTTAATAATATTAGCAATAAAAAAAAGATTAAATAACTTTTAAATTGTATACAGTGTGAATGGCAGTAAGTAGTAAGTACATAGTAAGTTCTAATAAATATATATTTCTTTTCAATAGTTAACAATATGAAAAATCAAATGAATGGCTACCTAATTCAACGCAGGGCTGTCCTTATTTTACCACCCCCCACCAAATTAAAAAATGTTCAATGATATTTAAGTTTAAAATTGCCGCCTGATGCAATTTAAGTGCCTTAATTTAGTGTATTGTGTGTAGTCATAAAAAAAAAACACAGTCTCATATAACTAGGTAATCACTGAATCACTGTTAAGTAGACGCCATACCTGAATGAGTTTTTCCGTCTTACATACGCGTAAAATACCAAATTTACGCTTAGAAATTCAAGTTCTATGCCATTAGCTTAAAAATAAGAGTGAATCTATCTATTATGATACTTGATGGTAAGAACATTATCTGTGTTGGAAATTTTTTTACGATAATTAAGTTTTTAAGTGTGTTATGCATGTGTATGATAAATGTAAATTAAAAATGCTCATTACTCACCTAAAAACACTTTTGTACACTAGGTAATATAACCTTATCAGAACAACTTACCTAGTTTTTCATTTATCTCTTTTGTATTATTATAAAATGATATATTTCTGTGTTTTCTATTGATATATCAATATATGATTTGCTATTATAACTAAATAATAATTAGAATTTATCTTGACAATTTTAAATTTAAACTTACTTTTGGCTTACTTTGACAGAGAACGCTGTTAATGATTATATGACATTATTTTCCAAAAAATATTTAGTGTACTATCTTTGTTTTGTTTAGGTACTTTAAATAAAGTATTCCTAAAACAAGCTCTTAATTTTAGTTTTTTAATTGTTAGTTCCAAAATTTTTAATCACCTAAAAATAATTTTTACTAAATATTTAACCTGCAATCCCTCCCCCACCAAATGACCAATTTGACTTAAAATATACATAATTTTAATGGTTTATGTTCACAGTTATATTGAGATAACCTAAGGAAGATATAATTCAGTATGGAATCATTAAGAACATCTGAAGTAAATTCCAAGTAAGCAAATAAACTTTCGGAAATGAAACATTACAAAAATTTGAAATTTTAACCTACATTTTTAAATTATTTTATTTGATAAAATTAGGTGTTTTATAATTTATTTAATTAATAGGTACCTACATTGTATCTGATTTAAACAGAACTTGCCCAAGTACTGTATAATATATATTAATTTTTTACAATTTATTTTAGGTATGATAGTAATATGCACAGTATAATGCACAATATAATGAACAGTTCTAGAGTGCTGACTATTCCACTTAATAGATGTGATGATTAAGTATCCAGTACAGTTATTAAACAAGAACTTATTGATAATACAGACCATACAGATGAGAATCAATTATTAAAAACGGAGTAAGAATTGTATATACTTCATTGCATAATATAAAATTTAATTATACTAACCTAACTGATAAATAAATTCTTGACAAAACAATTGATAGAAAGTATAATAAAGCCAATACAAATATGTAAAAACCTAAAGTTCTGCACTTTACTCATAATCATTGGTATATATCTTTCTTTATCATTTATGCATTCATGATTGCAATCTAGCATTGCTTACTCTATTATCTTTTTTATTCATATCACATTTTAATATGAAAAACAGTTTAATTTTATCCAAACGTACAGTACCCACTAAGATTTTGAATAATACATATTGTATATCTTTTTTATTAAATATAGTATATATACTGATCATATTTCATTTGATTCGCTGTAATTTTATTTTTAATCCTTTATCTGTCTACTAATAATAAACCTAATGTTTATGTCATTAATCTTAAACTCAAGAACTGTTAAAACAAGGCTGGGTAAGTTAATGATTTTTTTTAACTCAGTTAAGTTAAAAGTTAATACACACTTTTTGTTACTTTTCATTAAGTCAATTCGTTTATAGAACGCTAGCGTATTTAATTAATTTCCAACTCAAAACTAAATTATAAACTATAGTGCAGTGTTTCTCAACCTGAAGGTCGTGACCCCCGAGGGGGTCACTAACTTATTATTTAGGGTCACGTATGAATTAAAATTGTATGTATTGTAAATATTTGGTATACGTTTTTTTAATTAATATAATTTTAATATTGTATTTTATGTTGTGTACAATGTACAGTAATTTTAGTATTAATTATTATTAATAATCTATATTCTATGTGAGTATTTAAAAAAAATATATGTAGGGGGGTCGCTAAAAAATTGAAACTCGAAAAAGAGGTCGCCACAATAAAAAAGGTCGAGAAACACTGCTATAGTGTGTATACTTTATACAGTATTTCCATATAAGTTAGATTCATATGATATAGGTACATTTATAACTTTAAAGTATTCACGGTAAATATGAAAACGAAATAGACTGAAAAAGTGAAATATATTTAAATTAAAAACAAAATAAATTAACTTAAAATTAAAAATAAATTTGTTAATTTTACATTATATTAAAAAAGAAATTTAGTAAGTTAACAGTTAAGTTAATAAAAAGCTAAAAGTAACTAGTTAAGTTAAAATAAAATGAAACTCGTTTTTAACTCGTTAATGCCCAGCCTTGCAATTGTATAGTATAGCAAAAACTGATTTGCGCGAGATAGAATCGAGAAGGCTACAATCATAACTAAGAAATGAGATTTTCTTCTTATAAAAAGGAGAACTTTAGCTGTGCAACTTTGTTTTTATTTTTTTGATATAATTTATATGAAAAAAGTTTTTCAAGTTTGAAAAATACAAACAATAATAGTTTTTGAAACAGTAAGAACTTTTTTCATATGAGTGATATAAAAAAAAATAAAATCAATGTTGCACCGCCCAAATTCTCCTTTTTTTGTGGTTAAAATCTCGTTTCTTAGTTATGACTGAGCCATCTCAGTTCTTTCCAATGCAAAACAGTTTTTACTATTTTGTACATTTATTAGACGGAAACAACACATGCGGGTGAAGCGTCCTCTTAATATATATATATGCTTAAATAACAAAAATTATACATAGTTATCAAACTTTGCTATTACAATCTACATTTTATTATTTTTGAAATATTTTTTATTTATAGAGTTGATAAACTCTAAATACTTATAACTCATAAACTACTTGTCCTAAAATCAATATTTATGTTTCGAAATACTAAAACAAATATTTTGCTTTGGAATATGAAATTAAAACTCTATGTCATCATTCAAAAAAGTAAAGATCCTAAAATATTATAAGGACAAAAAATATTTAAAATTATAATTGTTTAAAAATAAAGTTGTTTAGTAAACGACTTGAAACTATGTAAAATAATATTTTAAAAAACATAATTGAAATGTAATTGAAATAATGACTGTTTAATGTAAAAAGTCACTCTGTAAAGAATCATATCTATTTTTAATAAAAGTTGTTGACATCACTTTTGTTTAATTCTGCCAAAGATTTTATAGTAAAGTATTCATTTAAAACATAATTTAACCCAACATTCATCCATGTTTCACTTAAAAATGTATTATATCAAAATTACCATTCATGCTACTAAGCATCACATAATATTTTTTGTCAAAATTAGCATTCATACTAAGTTTGTGTGATCAATTGTCATACCAAACATAATATTTAAGAAGTAGATAAAACAATTGAAAGTTGTCAATTTCTTATTTTACAAATATTAAAATAGTAAAATGTATCATTATCTATAATACCGATTAGTATTAGGGTGAGAGCTTCAACCTTCCTTTAGAGCAGGGTGGTCCAACCTTTTGTAGTTGGCTGGCCAATTTACACTTTTATAAAAACACCGAGGGCCGCCTGAAGAAAAAAATGATATTATTACCTATTTATATTTTATTTTATATAATGCACAAATTATTAAATATTATTATTATTATTATTATTTAATGTTTTCATGTTTAAGATTATCAAAAAATTACTAAAAAATAAATTAGGCTAAGAATGTCTTATTACAATAAAAAAAAATAAAAAATAAACTATTAATGTGATGATTGGCATTGTTTTTCAGTAGCTAATTTATCAATTTCAATTGAACACCCTGTGGTGGCTAATCTGATGCACGATTCTAAAGACGAATCTTGAAGACGGTTTCTTGATTTAGACTTGATTAAATTCATTGTAGAAAATGCCGATTCACAAATATACGTACTGCCAAATAATGACAAAATTTCAAGAGAAAAATTCCGTATTGTTGGGAATTTTTCTTACGAACACAGTTTCCAAAACTCTTCAGGAAGCAAATTTACTTTTGATTGAAGAAAACAGTCTGCTTGTAAATCACATAACTCCATTTGAAAATCGGGAGGTTGTACTGTGATATCAACTGTCATTGGGTTGTTAAATAATTCAAATTTAGGTTTCAATATATAAAAATCTTTAAATCGTGGATTAAATTCTGTTATTAGTTCTTTAATTATATTTTTAAATTCAATAATTCCGATTTATTTTAAATTTTTTAAATTTCTTGACATGATGGAAAGTATGTAATGTCATTGTTTTCTAATGCGTTTTTAAATACTTCTAATTTTTCCGAAAACCTTCAATATTACTAAAAAGCTGACATACATTTTGTCCTCTACCTTGCAGTTGTAAATTTAAAATATTTAAATGAGATGTCAAATCAGTGAGAAAAGCAAGAGACTTCATGAATGAAATACTTTGTAAGTCTTCATAAAAGTGTTGTCCAATATTTTTAGATTTAAGAAATTCAAAAATTCAAAAATTTCACTTCTTAATGCAAAAAAAGATTTCAAACAATTCCCTGCCATCCTACTTCACAGTGTAACGGGATATCACCATACTCACTCTCAATTTCTTCTAAAAATTTAATAGATGCTCTGTGTCTTTGAGCTTTGTTACCACCACGAATAAAATTAACAATGCTTATCACTTTTTTCATAGTTTCGTTAATTTTAACAAACTTGCCACAAAGTGCTTCCTGGTGAATAATACAATGAATGAATAAACATTTCAGCCTCATTTTCCTTAAATTTCTTACTAAACCAGTATGTATCCCAACCATAGCTTGAGCACCATCAGTAGTTATACCAGTGCACTTGTCAAATTAACCAAAATCTGAAATAATTTTTTTCATTGCTTCAAATATATCTATATCCCTAGTTCCAGTAATTAATGGTTTTATTTGAAGTAATTCTTCATATATATTAAAATCTTTATCTATTGTTCGAATAAAAATGATTAATTGACTGTCATCAGAAATATCAGTACTTTCATCTAATGCTAAAGAATAGGTAGTACTTACAATTCTGTATTATGTCACGAAGCATTCCAGATACATGATCACTCATTAACTACATTTCATTAACTCTTCTACTAACAGTTTGATGAGACAGTGATAAGGTTTCAAATTTACTTACTATTTCTTTGTTTCCAAAAGCATTTGCCATTTTTATTGCACAACGTTTAATTCATTCGCCGTCTCTAAACCCTTTTTTTTGTTTGACCAATTCTAAACACACTTCATAAGAAGCTATTAAATTGTCACAATCGTTAATTTGTTTTTTTAAAAATACATTTTTTTGTTTTGTTAATTTTGAAGTAAGGTCTTTTAATAATGCAAGCCGAATATTGTCAGTATACTTATCATATAATTTGTGCTTGCTCGTGTAATGTCTACTTATATTATATTCTTTTAGAACGCTAATAACTTGTAAACAAATTAGGCACATAGGTTTATTGTTATGTTCAATACATAAATACATTAGTTCCCACTTTGAATTAAATACTCTTTTTTTCATCGTCAAATGTACGTTTTTTTCTTTCAGACATGGTAAAAATTAAACATATATAAGGTAATAACCCGGGCACTGTCACACGAGCACACTAACACACGGGGTCGACTGGTTAATGATTACTGATTAGATTTACGATTAGAGAAATATTTAATACTCTCAATTATGCGATTGTGAATAACATTTACGCCGTTTATCGCGTCTTATCACGATATGATCGACACCTGGGAACTCCCGCCATATAACAATAAAATGTAAAATTTAAAGTATAAATTCGTAATAAGATGGTATAAATTGTATACCTTCTTATTGCGATTTTGTTATAATATTATTGTAATTTAAAGTTAAAATTTTTAATTGTTGAAGGGGGCAAAAAAAAAGCTTCGCGGGCCGCGGGTTGGACCACCCTGCTTTAGAGGACGGCACACCCGAATGCGTTGTTTATGTCTTACAATGTTTGACATAGACAAAACGCGTTTACGCAGTCTGTGTGAAACTCTGATTTTTGGTGTTAAAATAAAAACACCTATTACAAAATTAAAATATGATAATATTTTGGAGGTCAAGACAGAGAGTTTATATTAAAAAAATTTAAATTTTGAAAAGTTAAAGGTATTTTTTTTTCTAGAACAGAAATTGAGCGATTTATACTGAGACTGCGTATATGCATTTCCTCTATATCGTACGTGTGTAAGATGTGAGAGTGTGACGTTCTCTTAAATGTCGAGTTTAAAAAAATGATTGAATAAATGTCAAATGCTGCGTCGCCGTTGTTCTTCCTTATATATTATAATATAGGTACCTCTTAAAAGTGATCAAACATGCAAACACAATGTCACACTTTCAATCTTTTCCAAAAAAAATTAAAAAATAAAAAATAATAACTACGCCAAACACTATAAAAACATATACTAACCAAACAGAATCAAAGCTTATTGATAACTTTAAATATATAATTAGTGTTTAAAGCTTCGAAGCCACCATCAAATATGTTATATGGTCTGGTGAACCTTATTCATTATCCGGAAAAGGTTTTCTATTCCTTATATTTTATGAGTTTTCTGTGGATAGTGCTCTGTGCATGGCATTTTTATTATAATTAAAAGACAAGTTTGGTTTTTAAAACTTAAATAGTTATTACCAATATTTAAAATAGTACTTTACTGCTTAGCAGATGGCTGTTAATAAGTGTACAGGTGATGGTTACTGTAAAAGTATATTTGACTAAGAAAATAGGAGATTTAATAATATTATGTTGTTTATCAATGTAGCAAACAATAGGCCAAAATTGACTAGCTGAACTCTTAGCCAGTGGTAAACCATCAATACCCAGAAGTATTTTAACCGTTTCATTCTGCAAAATCAGATTTCCAATTTTATTTTTTATTCCTTTTTCAAGATAAAAATGGTGGTACATACCAGGATACATTTCACTAACTTCTAAAGATTGTTTAAAAGTTTTAGTTTGTAAAAGAGTTCTAGCATCTACTGGAAAATCATGGAAATCATGATTATAATTCTATACTTTTAATACAATGCCACATTTGTTATATTATGATTTACAACCCAGTCAGATAATTTATGCAGTATGTTATTAATTAAGTTATCTCTGCTGTCAGATTCTGAACTTGAAATAATATTATCTTTAGAATTCAAAGAATTTTCTACATAAACATTAGCAAAAACAGAACCACTACTAGTTGGAATTTCAAAAAATTCTTTTTCTGCAGCAGTTGCACTTAAAACTTTTTTTGGTATGTGTAATTGGTGATGTACTTTTTTCAACATAAACCAAACTACTTTTGCATTCAGAATTATTATTCACAATAACAAAAACCAAATCAACAAACTCTTCCCTAATTAATCTTCCTTTAGTAGATTTACTAAATGCATTTGAAGTCATTTTTACTACGTAATATTAAATCAGTAGGTACCTATAACAGCTATAATGTTATATATTAACTAATTTGTAAATACTTTATACAAGAATAAGAAAATTACTATATTATGTATATAGGTACTTACGCAATAACACTATTTTCAAATAAGTTCAATAAAAACCAATAATGTACTTGAAAATTGAATGTGCAGCATTATTACAATGAATTTAGATTCTGGAATAAAATATTAATTTCATTTAAAAAATATTGTGGATCTTGTTAAGTTATTTAAATTATTTATTTTAAAAACTAGCTGCGGTTGTTTAGAAGGAAAAATAATAATAATAATAATAATGTATATTTGCAAACAAATGATAAAATAAAAGTTACAATAAATAATACAGTAATAGTTTATTTGCTCACCTCCTATAAGCAAAGCTTGTGGTGAAGGTGAGAGGTTCTTAATTTAGTCATTATATTCAAATACTATTAGGTAGCAATAAAATAGACATGTTTATCATTACAGAATAAAGTTAAAACTAAAATGAATATAAAATAAACAAAATTATGATGAGGTGATCATAAATTGACAGGTGTTAATTGTGTGACATCCAATATCATTACAATGTGAAAATAAAACAAAATGAATAGATAAAATACATAAATAAATTGATAGAACAACAATTTATACAATGGATAATACATAGCGCTTAAAATGAATAAAGTTAGGATAATTATTAATATTTATTTCCAAATTTCTACAAAGAGTTATCGCTCGGTTTAGGCAACTCTTGCTACCAAAATGCTTATGGCAAATTGGTGCTATTATATTAATATTTTTTTTTAGCCGTGTATTATAGTTATGATAACAATGTCTAAAATATTTTTTATGTTTAAATGCTAATAGTAGGGTACATTTGCCACGGAACAAAGCCACGCCCATGCGCACAACTAGGCCGCCGAGTAATGATCTCATTTTGAATAGAGTATAATATATAAATTATAAAATTTATATTATATATATAAAACACATAGATAATATATTGTGAATAAATTACAAAGTTTAAAATCGAAAATTTGTTTAAAATAAAATATGGGTTAGTGACTTAAGAACAATGACCCATTTAAATCATTAATATTATTTACCAGAATTGACTGATGTGTTTAGGTTCAGAAAATTTGGTTTAATAGTTGTGGTCCCTCTTAAATGACATGAAATGACACCAACTTTCTCAAATTACCTTCGACGGTTATTGAAGCAATCTAACAATTTTCCTTTTGCAGCTTTTTTTAATGTAGGTCCTAGTAGATATGTAACATAAACAACAAATTTAATAAAAAAAACAAATAGGTATTACTTTAGTATTTAAAGTTAAAATGTAATTATCTCACAAAATAATTTACCATAACTCATATATGGAATGAAGTAGGTGCTGATATGACCCTTAAGAAAAATAGAAGTAATTTCTTGAGACAACAATAAAAGATTTTGGCTGGTAACTATTTTATCCGGTTCGTTTTCGAGTTCTTTTCTGACTATTAAATTACATAATTTTCTCTTTCCCAAGCTATATAATACTTTAATTTCTCTATATTTAAACAAAATACCTTTTCCTTCATTTGAATTGTTCAAATAGTTGAGTACATTTTGTACCTAAAATACATTTTGGAAGTTTAAAAAAAATAAAAAATAATAATGTTTAAATAGCTAAATATTATACCGATTCAGAAGATTGACGTATTAGATTAAAATTTGGGTGCTGATTGATAATTGTATTTGAATTTGATACATTAAGTGATACATTTCCGGGGAGATTTCAGTTTCTGATGGAGTAACTGTAAGACCTTCAATACTTGTCAATGATGATGATGTAGATGGTGATTCAAAATCAATAGTTAATGGGGGAGATACTTGTATGTCCTTTAATAAGAGGAAAAAAATATTTGATGTAAAAACAACTTGTTTGTATGATACTTATATTGAGTTATATTAACAAATTACCCATGAAGAATGTTGAAGATACATTATATAAAATACACTAAATATGATGTACCTACCATTGGCACACACAAGGGAGTTAAGAGGTCATAATCCAAAATTAATTTCTACAAATGCCTCTCTGCTCACTAGTATGTTATTTTTTTAAAAATATAAAAAGCACAATCCCCTCAAAAAAAAAAATTATGCGTGCTCTACTGGTACCTACATAATATTGTAACTGCAACTAATCCATATATATATGTAATATACGTATAAAATAAATACATATTTATTACATACATATTATATATACCTATTGAAATTTTAGAAACAGTGCTTACCATAATTGTAATTTAACTACTTGTGAGATCTAGTACTTTTTTCCATTCTTCGATATTTGCCTAACCTATGACCAACTTTTGGAACTAGCTCTTTCATCATTTCTTCACTCAAAATATTCAAACAAGTAATGTCTATGCCTTCGTCTAACAATATATAAATTTGAGTAAAATATATTTTTTGGGGGGTAATTACTACTTCTATCTCTACAGGTTGAATTTATATGATATTACATGTGTTGTCTTTTTACTATAAACGGTACAACGTAGCAAATTTGCGTTCAGCAGTTCCAATTTTGTGTCGGTAGTTATCTTTAATATTAGAGTGAATTGAACTATTAAAAACTTAAAGGTAACAACATAGTCTGTGCAGTCTCATAGGTTTTTTAAGATATTTTAATTTTTAAATTGTAATATTTTACATGCCTACCTACTCATAATTTACTTAAAAATTATTCTAAACACCCACCAAATTGCACAGATAATGTTCTTACCTTAAAGTTTATAATAGTTCAATTCACTCTATAATATGAAAGCTAACTGGGTACACAAAATTGGAACTAAAACTTGCTATATTGTATGTTTGTGAGATGAAAACAACACATGCGGGTGCTGTATCCTCTTAATTTGGACAATTTACAATAATTGGATTAATGATGACTTAGGTAATGCTATATTAATATATAATTATTATTATTATTATTTATTATCATCATTGTTTAGGCAGGTTAGAAAAATAATACATCATAATTCATAATATGTTAGTTCATTCAGATATTACGAATTCACCTTATACACATATACCTTTCAAATTTATAATTTGATACTACTAATTTGTACTTACTTTGAAAACATCTATGTATTGTTCCAGCCCCCAAGCCTTTAACATATTCGCCACATTGGCGTCACCCATAATAATAAAAATAAATTTAAAACTGTAGGTAATACAAACTGAATCAATAAAGACGTAGGTAACAAACTAACAACGTTGTACAATTGTACGAAATTGGTATTTTCAATTGGGCAATCTTTTGTTTTTTATTTTACCAATTTTTTTTTCTAAAATTACGGACAAATTTTTTGGACACCTAGACGATGAATCTGCAGATTAGATGTTCAACACTGAGTTGCACTCCAAATTGTCGAGATGATTGGCGTAAAGATTTTGCAGAATGGTTAAAACCAGCAGAGGCAGCCTTTTTTGTTCTATGTTGTGGCTTTTTTAACTTCGTCTGAACATCGAACACAACATCGAAGCACAACATGTTTTTTTAATCATTGGTAATACTGACTTTATTGGTTGTATTATTAATGTCTTTATAAATCAATGAAAATATTGGAAGATCACTGGAAATCTGCAATCTGGTGTACAAAATGTTGTATTGTGGTTTACCCTCTGGGTACTCATTAGTTATTATTTATTATCTATTAATATTTAATACAATCATTGTACAATTATCATGAATTATGACCATTTTGAGTTATATGTTATATTTTATATTATAATTTTAGTACAAAAATACCTACTTACCTTTACTGGTGTATTATACATTTATACCTTCTACTATATAGTTATATCATGATACATCCATTGTTCATACAGTTTACACTGTTATTAAAATTTAATATATTTTTTTAATAAGCTAGTTATGAAATACAAATCTTATACTCTTATTAAATATGTATAATATTCACCACTTATAAGTATAAAAATAATTATTTTTTATTTTGATAAAATATCTATTTTTTAAATTATATATCTTAAACAATACAGTGAGCACATTTACAATCAAATTTAAATTTAAATGAATTCAATGTGTAATATGAAGACAGTTCTAAATTCATACAACCCTACAGATTTTAAATTACATACATATTAATATATGTGTCTTCTTAGGTAATAGGTATATTATTATCCAAGTGATTATTACTTATTTTAGTAGGTAACTTTTCAAAGCATTTTTTTTTTTTTTTTTAATTAACTTAATAGACTATAATACAGTGACCCACCCAAAACAGTGAACTACCCACGCATCGAAGAGCGCCTCCACTAACTAATTATTACATTATACAGTTAACCTTTGCAGACAATCACGTATCAGTGACAGCAATAAATCAATAATGTAAGTATATAGAGACAATAGTGTGTTCATAATTAAATCAATAACCATGGAGTTGCAGATTATAAGGTTCGAAAATGTAAAGCAATACTAGGTAGGTTAGGTATACTTACATGATATAATATGAAATAGCTGTGCGATTTGTAACTAGTATATTGGAATAATATGCATAATATCAGCCAAATCAAATTGTTTTTGTTAAAATTGTTTTATTGTGTAGATTTATACCATTAATACTATATATATAAATAACATTTTATAGTTATTTATATATATATACATTTTTTTTAAAAACAATTTTTTGGGTAGTTTTTAAATTTGATCGGAAACTTAGTAGAAAATGTGAAGATTTTCATAATATTACATTGATTTTATAATCTTTCAAAATTAAATGACATCTCAATAATTATAATACCTACAGTTAATATACAGCAATACAAGAAATATTAAATTATGTTAGTACGTATAATAGGAAAACAATATTATAAATTAAATGTGATAAATTATAAATGTGACATTATATATGTATATTATATATATCAGAGGTATCTATTCAAACTGTGTATCACGACTCCAAGGGGTATCGCAAGAGTTGTTTAATTTAATACAAGAATCTTCATAAATTTTATAAAAAAAAAATTTTTAATTTTTACAACATAGGATGCAATATCAACAATACATCAAAAAAAAAAATTTATTGAGATTAATATTATTATTTATTACATACTATAAAATAATTTGATAAGAACAAATTTTGTCACTAGAATTGCATGTTTTGAAATAATGCTATAGAAAGAATAATACTATTATTGATGTTACCATTATTGAAACAATTATTATAATATATTGTCTGTCAAAACATTAAAAATTCTGAGTCTTTGTAATTTTGTAAAAAAATTTACAGTACACAATTTGCAAAAAATAAAAATTGCATTTAAAATATAATTAATTATGATACAAATTTGAAAGTATACAGTAGCAGAAAATCTTGCAATGGAGACAGCTGCCTGTGCGCATGTACATATATTAAATAATACTATGGTAAACAAAATTGTGTTTGGTCGTAATTATGATAATAGGTATAAGATATTGGATAAGTAACTACTTATCATAATATTATGAACCTCAAAAATTAAAATATAAATTACAATATTACATACCTACTACCTAGGTACTACTTAACATTTATTTTTACTAATTAAATCTTGACATGAGTCCATAATATAGGAGCTATTTACTAAGTAATGAAAATATCTCAATCGACAAGCAAAATAATTAAATAAATATAATATGTAAGTTAATTTACAATAGAAAAGCGCACAATTCAGTCAAGGACTCAATCAATTATCTTTCTGTGAACTTATCAAACCACAGTAACGGGAGTTCCAAAGCATTGGATGTTTGTTTTCATGCGTGTATGTGAGAAATAGTAGATTTCTACTCAATACTGAATGAAGGTTTGGTCCATGGACATCCATGTGAGTAGGCGTATTGCAAGCATTCCATTTCTTCATTCTTTTCCGCCATTTCACACGTTAATGTGTCCCAAGGACAATTGTTTTCATGCAAGTACTTAAGAATGTCCAAGTACCCATTTGCTGCAGCTACGGCGCACGTATATTTATTCCAAATACAACCATTTTCATGCGTAAAACGCAAACAATTAAGGTGTCCGTACGCTGCGGCGAAATAGCATAACAAGTCTTCCTCCCATGGACAACCGTTATTTCGAGCATATACAAGACAGTCAAATTTACCATAGATCACGGCGTCAGTGCATGTTATTGAGTTCCAAGGACAACCATGCTCATGAGCATACTTTAGACATTCCAAGCTCCCTGCAATGACGGCTTGGGAGCATGTCGACTCGTCCCAAGGACAACCCTTGGCCCGTGCATACATTAGGCAATCTAATTTACCTGAAGATGCGGCTCCGGAGCACGTCGATTCAGTCCACGGGCACCCATGCTCGTGTGCAAACTGGAGACATTCCAAAAATCCCGATGTCGCGGCTTGAGTACACGTAGATTGATCCCATTCACACCCATTGGCCTGTAAGTACATCAAACACTCCAGACTGGAACTCGCGGCCCTCGCTGACGTAAATTTGTCCCATTTGCATCCAATTTTGTGAGCGAATTGAAGACAATCGATGTGCCCGTTACCTACAGCTATTGAGCATATGTATTCAAACTTATGATTGCTGATAGACTTTACCTTGTCGAACATGAACAGCCTATCGCCGTTCGGGTCGAAGTGACCGGCTTCGGTGTTCACCTTGACAATTTTTAACAACAATAGGCAACAATCTTTAAGATCGATGCATGGTACATTCAACTCGTAATACTTTTGACGCTGGAATTTGGGGAGGGCATGAAACGCCAACTTGGACAATCTAAATATCCCCATTTCGTCGTTGACCATCGTCGTGCAGGCTCAAATAGTTCAAGTCCAGAAGTGAGTTTACGTGTCCCGTAATTTTAAAACTCAAAACTTTAAACAATGCAAAAGCCGAAAATTATACAGCGCCCACGGGCCACAACAATGAATAGTTATCACAATTATTCACGAATGACGATCACGCATTTAACGAATAAGCATAATATTATATTATTTTATATTATATGAATTATTATATTATTATAGGTTAGTCATTGTGCCAGTGTACTGCGTACGACACTACGACCTGCAGATCCGGTGGGATGATAGCAGGTGGTTGATAACGGCACGACACGGCATGCTGCAATTGCACTATTATGTTGAATGCGATAAGGGCCAACGACACCGTGATAAGCACTTGTCCGACAAATATTATAAGCACCCGACCAATGATGAGGTCCGAAATTCGATAAACTAATACCAACTGACTAAATCGAAATTACCTAATTAATTGCACATTCAGTTATATAATTTATATTGAAAAAAAATTCTATTATTATTATAATAAAAGTTATATTATGAAAAAAGGTTATACAATGATTCCGCGTTTTTATTTGAATACCAATGCAAGTTACCATTCCCTTATATAACCAGATAGAATTTATTATTAAAATATAGATACCTAGATAAATAAATAAAATAATTATAATATATGTAATAAATCCATATTTCAGGCAAGCAGATAAAAAGAATGAATCAAGCAGAAAGTACTGGTATTATGAAAGTTGGATTAATTAAGTAAAATTAAGTTGATTTCGTTGTGTATGAAAATTGTAAGCGTAAGGAATCACGTCTCCGTCGGATTAAATAAATCCATCGATAAATAATTGTTTTTGGTGAATAGGTGCGTATATTATCTAACATAAGTAGTATATATAAGTACCTAAATTAATTAAGGTATTGAATAAAGTAAATTATTGTGTTAGATATAATATATTGAAGTATAAACAAAATTAAAAGATATAAAGTATTGTATAAAAGATAAAATTGTTGAATAATTGTTGAATAAAGATAAATAAATTGAGATATTATATGAAAAATAAGTTGAAATATTGAATAAATTATAAAAACAGATTTTTATGTTTAAAAGGCATTATATGATATTATATAATATGTGTTAAATGATATAATTGAGTAATAAGTAGATTTTGATATAGGCAAAGAATAAGTCCTTACGTGTTGATTAAATAAATGTTATAAGAGATATATGAAAATAAAAATACTTGGAAAAATCTTGAAAGTGATTTTAAATTATTTGTGTCATATCAAAATATAAGTATTTGAGGAAGTGATTAAATTGGTTTAAAGAATTTTATATTCCGGAATAGCAGTAGTAGTGGTAAAAATAATTTAAGGGCGCCTAGAATAAGTGTATTTTATGAGTTGGGATAGAGTAATTAATGAACATTTTTATTTTAAATAATATATTAAATATTTAATAAATAAAAGTAATATAGTTGTTGAATATTATTATTTAAAGTCTAAGGAGTAATGAACCGAAAATAATAAATAATAATATTCAATCGCGTAATAATTGACGCAGTCTTAGTACGTAAATATACGCGCTATACACTAGTATCTATATGCCGCGTTGTTCGTCGACATACGTAAATACGTATATAAAAAAAAAATTAAATAGTAAATAGGTACTAAGAGAGAAATAAATTTGTAAGAATACATGATAGTCAAGGCTGGATTAAGAACCATTAGGCCCCGGGACTGAAATTTCGAATGGGCTCTTTTGACAAAACATGCTTTAGAAAGCCGCTCGACTACGCTCGCACGAAAAGACATTTTTCTAACTACCTATTTGACAAATTCACAATCGCATTATAAATTTAATATTTAATTATTAGAAAATTAATAGGTATAATATGTCATTTATATCTATAAAAAAAGTGGGTAAGTTGATGTCGGTCTGCTGTACAGTAGGTTACAAGTGGGTCACTGTCAGTCCTGTAAAGTATTTAAGTAAAAGTATTTGAGTAAAATTATTCAAATACTTTTTTAAGTATTGAATACATTTTTAAATACTTTCAGCATGAAGTATTTTGAATGGTATTTTAAATAAATTTTTTGTATTAAATACTTTTTGGTATTGAATACTTTGGTTTTTTATTTCGAACATTTTGTTTTTATTCGAAAAAATTGGTTGGACAAATATTATTGTCAACTACAATTATAGAATAATAGTTTTATTTAATATTCTGTATTTCTGTGTTAGCCGATGCCCAAAGATTTGTGAAAACCAGATTTCTAAAAAAAGTTATTGAATATCGAATAACAATATTCCCTTTAAAACTATTAAATAACTATTAGATTACCTACTACCTATGTGTTTATAATATTACGATGATTAGAAACCCACTTTAAAAACCAAAAGTATTTGAAAATTATTC